>NC_135230.1:3017113-3317113 GCF_052324685.1 Brachyhypopomus gauderio | reverse complement strand
GGCTATTATCAACAATCAGGTTGTAGCACAATGGCTGACAGTGATAAAGTGAACTCAAACAATAGTACTTCCATTCATTGATACATATATTAGCCATCATCCAACATAAACTTATAATACCTGTATTGATCCAACTATTTGGTAAGCAATTTAACATCTAAACAAGCCTATTTCCTCCTTAGGGTTATAATAATTATTTTAGGCTAATCTCAGACCTGCTCAATATTTATGTTTTGGTTAACTGTGTTTAAACTTGCGTAACTCACCTGGTATAAAATCATTCTTATTATTACGATCATCATGTCCACCACGGATGCAGTCCACCAGTCTCACTGAACACGTCTTTAATGGAGTCTGCGGTGTGTGCTGGTCTCCAACATTACAGTTAGAGCCCAGGGACTCTGTGGGGTTTGGGTCGATTTTATCCACAGGAAACATATTGGTTTCAACCTGTATCTCCTGCTTTATGCATTGGCTCGTGGTGTTCGAGTCAGTGTCCCATGTCTCCACAGGGTTTGATTCAGTCTTACACACCACAAATACACAAGGCACATCCTGCATCTCCTGCTTTATGTATTGGTAGTCAGTGTTACAGTCAAGTTCCAGTGTTTCTGTGGGTTTTGTTTTCATTTCACACACTGGAGACAGACTGGATTCATCCTCCATGTCCTGTGGTGTGTGCAGTACTCCAGCGTTACAGTCAGGTTCCAGTGTCTCCATGGGATTTGCTTTGGGTTTACACACTGGATTCTGACTGAGTATATCCTCTGTGTCCTGTGGTGTGTGCTGCTCTCTCTGACCATAGTCTTGTGTTTCTCTTTGGTTTAGTTCAGCTTTACAGACACTGCACAAAGTGGCAACATCCTTCTAGACAAAAGACCACAAAAACATTATAAACTTAAACAGGGCAAACACAGTGTAAATATGGAGTTATTTATACATGAAACAGCAAACATGATTCTGCACCACTTGAAGGCATTTGATTAACACCATAAACACATGCGTATGTTTTAAACATGCAAAATACTTTTTTGGTGTAAACGATTTCTTCAATCCAATGACACATACCTCTTTAGAAAGATTTTCTGTTTGCTGATTCAACTTTCTCTCCAGCAATTCAATCACTTTTCTCAGTTCACAGACTTCAGTTTGTAGGTTTCCAATGTCCTCCATGGAGAGATCAGTCCCTACTGACTTTGTGCAGGATGTTTCAGAGTCACATAACAGGTGTAACTCCAGTAGAATCACTCCACCCTCCTCTCCATCCTCACTGCTGTCAGCAGACATCTGCAGTGGTGGAACATGAGAAACTGTTTCATTGAATGAAGGAAAAAAGATCATGCACACAACTACTTGTACAGAACACACTGTTGTGGTTCGATATGTTATTTAAAATGGTGGTTATTCTCAAATAACTGTATAGTAGTTTCCAGTAGGGCCTGGTAGTTCAATAAGTACAGCAAGTGAAGTTATTCTAGCTTTACAGCTGAAGCAGTTACAAAATCAATGGCTTCCTATGGGAGGATGGAGGGATGAATAGAAGGACAGAGATAATAGATGGATGAGTACAGTCAATATGGAATGCATGTTGGTGTTTGGGGTCAGCTACTGACTACTGTCACCAAGTTTGATCACTATAACTTGAAAATTAAGAGAGTGATAAAATCAATGTAGTGATGTAGAGACGAAAAAGAATTAATAGCGATAAGAAAATAATGGGCTGTTTAAGACCATATTAGAACATGTAAGCCCATATTTATCATATGTACAGTTGAGTCAGTACAGATTTAGTTATACTATCTATAGTACAGCTGAAGGAGTTATAAAGTCAATAGAGTGATGGGTAAAGGACGAATATCCTATATATACATAGTAATACCACATACAAAACAGGAGCTAGAAGGCAGTGGAAATTAATTAAAGAAAATGCATGAAAAACGAGGGATGAAAAAAGAAGGAATCAAAGGGAGAGAAGAGTTGTGAAAAGTGGACGAGTAATTTATATCCATCCTCGGACTACAATAAAACTGTAGACGAAACAGCATTCTATTATTTGCATCGGGAAAATAATACTAAAAAAGTTTCGAGTAAAACAAACCGAAAACAGTCATCACAGTTCTACCATTAACAGAAGCGACGGTGGCCAGCAAATATCATATTCACGTAAACGCTTGAAATCAGATCGCAAGGAGGTGAACGAACGCATGCACTGTACACGCTAGGAAATGCCTGTACGAGCGAGTAAACTATTAACGACGAGCGATTACTAACCGCACGGAAAACGTCCTCAAGACACTCAGAGAAACAGCACGACTGAGAAGTCAAAGTAACACCGTTAAACGCACCAGAGCTACTGCGGTGTGTGCGACCAACGTCCAGATTGTGCGGCGGGTCGCGTTGGGTCTTTGTGTAGCGCTTCACACTTAATTCAGCAACCCAGGGTCTTTGGTATTAGAAACGTGCATAAAACCCAACGTGAAAACCACATACAAAACACATTTATCCTATAAATTCATACAGGATGTTCATCCATGAGACGAACATATGGCTGAGGTCTTTAAATGTTAGTTAAACTTCCGTCCCAGTCAGGGTGCAGAGAATTTGTAAAGTTGCTCCGCAAAGTCTTCCGGGTTTATTTGACGCAAGAGGATGTCCGCGAGTTTTCAAAAAATGGCTGTGTTCAAAATAGCCTACTACATACTACTGACGACGTACTGATCAAGCCCCAAATCAGTATGTCGTATGCAGTATGTGACCAAAATGAAAATTTCCAGTACGTGAAACATACCCGGATGACCTACTACTTCCGCAAAATATTCCAGTACGTGAACAGAGCTATCTTCGTGGTGTACTGCATCCCATCATGCAACGCTACGTTCACGTGACCCCGTAGTATGCTTTGCTTTTGTCGCATACTGGAAACTGTACAACATTTACGAGAACCAGTGTGCAGTATCCAGTATATACTAAGTCCAGTATGCAGTATCCAGTATGAAAATGAATTGGGTGTGTGCAGCTAAAATTAAATAAATGAATTAAAATAGTTTCTTGGTCAGGATCTTCATTTCATTTTCAAATGAAGAGTAAAAAAATAACATAATAATAAAAAAAAAAAATACAATAATAAAACAACAATATACCTATTGTGTTTAACTTTTTTCTACATTAAGCAGGTTTTTGGCCATTAACGCACTACCATTTCAGTGGTCATTGTGCTGTATAAATCAACTTAAATATTCGATTGTAGGCGACATATGCAGGTAATCTGTATGAGCATGTAGCATAACATGGAAATCTTTAATACTGTCCTGGGAAAACACCAACAATACCAGATGGCCTTTCTCCAGTCCATTACTTGGTTCAGGTGCCACAAGAGGGCGGAGCTACTCGCAGGGCAGGAGAGAGGAGACACGGCGTACACGACCAGGAGGTAGCCAGGAGCCACTTCCACAGGCATTAGGAAGTGTTGGACCTTGTTTGCAGTGTATCGAGCTTTAGCTGTGGTCTGACACAGCTCTGAGTCTCAGGTGCTATATTCAAAACAGACGACAACATACTGTACACTACATACTGCACTCAGTACTTACTGATACAGAGACAATGAGAGCATGTAGAAGACTGTGATTTATAAGAAACAAAAATAATGTGAAACATTTTCTATCTTTCATCTGAGAGACATCCATTAACTTCATAATCGTAAATACTCATTGGCTATGTGTTTGATATTTATCTGTGTATTTACAGTCTACAGTGTAAAATTTTACTTAACTATCGAAGTTATGATTAGCCACAGGTGAACTGCATACCGTGTTATAACATTTAAAGGACATCAGTAAGTTTATTATTTTCTTTTATTGCAGAAACATATTATTGTACATGTAAGAGAGTTAAAATTAAAGTGGAATAAGCACCTGTGTGAATCCTGTCAAAATGAATATATGTGAAAAAAAAAATTGTTTCCATTTTAATTGCATATGTAGATAAGAGCTACATTACCCTGTATCCATATGTAATTTAAAGAGGTTCTGGTTCTTTTATCTAGCCTTCACGCGCTCCCTGCTTTAGTTGCACGGATGTTCTGCTGTAAGTAGGTCACGCAGAGAGAGCTCCGCTGTTCATGAGTTATTTCTAATATATATATATTATATATATACATACATATATACACATACTTTTTCACATGGTCCAGCCTCCCCCCTGTCATTAATTTCTTTTGTTTTCTGTGTGTAGGAGTGTCTTATTTTGAAATTCCTAGTTGTCTCTGTCTTCACACCCCTGCCTTGTTCTCCGCCCCTCGTTATTGCTTTCTGGTGTGTATTGTTGGGTTCCTTGTTTGGTCAGTGCATTTTAGTCCTGTTTGGTCTCTTGTGTTGTCGATTATTGTAAGTACGTATTATGTTCATGCCTTTTGTAACCATGTCCTTTCCATGTCTCCTCTGTTCTTTGTGTTGGTTGTTTTATTATTAAATTTACATTTATGGCATTTAGCAGACGCTCTTATCCAGTGCGACTTACAAAAGTGCTTAAATCACTTCAAAATCTGCATTCGCGTCCCACCTGCTTAGCCCTCAACATTACAGAATAACCGACAGTAACAATGGACGCAGCAGAAAATCGAGTGAGACCCGTACGTAGCTTACCCCCTCTCAAGGATGTGGAGGAATACAAGGCACAACTGGACTATTTGCAGTCGTGTCTCACTCTGGACGCTACAGGTGGACCTGTTGCGCTGCCCTCGTTGACTCACTGCCTGGACAGATACGATCGTGAGGAGGATCCCGCTGATGGCTTTGTGCTACAGAGCACGGCATACGTTCAGTTTTTGACATGCCCTCAGCCACCAGACATGGTCCTTGTGCTCTTCATGAGGACAAGACTAGAGGGAAAGGCACTTGAATGGGCAAACATCGTCCTTACTCACAGGACTGAGGAGGCCTGGACTGTGGAGGGGTTTTTCAGACTTTTACAGGCTAGGTTCTCCAGTGTTGCCCCCTGGCCTTACAGTGTGTTGGAGACTGATAGCGATACTACACCCCCTCCCAGAGAAGTCTTTGCCACCAGCATGGAGGATCATCCCAACTCTTTTTCGGGGGTGCTGGGATCCTATGCGTCAGGTCCTCACGTCTCCCCTAACCAACCACATTGGTGATGAGGGGACTGAGGAGTGGCACAAGTGCAACTCGTGTTCTTCTCCAGAGCCACGGCCAACGCACCCGTGCCAAAGGCCCAGGAGAGGCCTGCACTCGTGACCTGGAAGGGGTCACTGCCTTCTTGTAAAGTTGAGGGCTAAGCAGGTGGGACACAAATGCAGATTGAAGTGATTTTAATAATAAAACAACCAACACACAGAGGGGACATGAGACATACAAAAGGCATGAACATAACACATACTTACAATAATCAACAACACAGACCAAACACAGGACTTAAATACACTGACCAAACAAGGAACCCAACAATACACACCAGAAAGCAATAATGAGGAGCGGAGAACAAGGCAGGTGTGTGAAGACAGAGACAACTAGGAATTTCAAAATAAGACACTCATACACACAGAAAACAAAAGAAATTAATGACAGGGGGGAGGCAGGACCATGTGACATACTTAGAGAAAATTACAGCTATCAATGAGTTGTGATACTATACAGGGTTACAATAATTTTCTTCTTGTCTCATAATTCATTAAATTTAATGCGTTATTTTATGACGCCACAAGTCGTTATTAACACAAAACCCCATGCTATATATGCTAGGCAGCGGTGTGAGTTGTAAAACAAGCTAATTTCTTGTAAACGTTGAATCGCACAATCACAGAACTGTCTTGTGAATGTGGGAATGATGTGGCTAGATTTCTTTAATGTAATCACTATACGATCACAGTTTTCAGTTATTGGGGTTTTATTTTCTTTTCAACTTTATTAGTTTCTTTTTTATGAATGTCTGTAGGAGCTTTGATGCTATTTATTGTACAGATTGCACGGATGTTCTGCTGTAGGCAATAAAATCAGAGAAAGAAGCCGACCAGAGCCTGCAGAGTCTGAGTATAAGCTGCACAAAAGACACATTGTCACATACACAATCACATAATCCTGTGTGAGTGAAATGATTCTGTGGAATAAAAATATTGCTCCAGAGTAGTGAAATGGCTTCTCTCATAATATCGCCTTCCAAACAACCAAAAATATTTAGTTGTGTTTCAGTGTTATTACACTGGATCAGATAAACTCGGCGCTTGCAAAGACTCAAAAATCAATCTGGACACAATCTGGATATGCCAAAAATCAGACTTGGGTTGGCAATCTGAACATAGTCCAAGAAAATTCACCTTCCTTCCATGTTGCCTACAGTAAAGAGAGTGAAGTTCTGGGCACTCTGTAATTCAGCTTGAATCCTGTATGAGTGTGCTGCTGGTGTTGGTGAAGTTAACACTTGTCTAATATAACATCCCACACTCTGAGCAGTCATACGGCTTCTCACCTGTGTGAATGTGCAGGTGTAGGCGGAGACTAAAACTGTCTAAAATTCTTTCCAATCTCTGAGTAGTGTTATGGCCCAGTGGCGGCTGGTGCAAAAAAAATTGAGGGGGGCACAAACAAATGAAAAACAAATAAATCAGTCTTAGTGCCCTTTATTTATTTGAACATGAATTTTACCCTAGCGTTCTTCAAGTGAACGCTTTGTGAAAGGATTTTTTTTGTAAAGGTAAAACTGAATTTTCTCTCATTTTGTAAGAGCTGCTGCTCCAGCCTGATGATATTCAACGTGAGCCAAATTAATGAACCGCAGCTGACTGACACTACCAACAAGAGTGGGTGTGTCCAACAAGAGTGGGTGTGTCCAACAAGAGTGGGTGTGTCTAGGGCGCAGAGAGCAGCGCCCTGTGGAAAATCTGAAACAACCAATTAAACTGCAGCCTCAGATCACCTGCTTGCCAAAGTTTATGCATCTACATGCAATCTCATTAGACTGGCGCCCCGCACACAGGAAGTGTGCACAATGTAATCAATTAAATACAATTACGTGTTTATTCTTTTAATAAATTCAAACATGGCTATTAGACATACAATGTGACTAAATAATTTGCTAATTATCACAGTTTATAATGAACTCATTTTAATTTCTGGACAATATTAAGGGGGCGGCACCCCAATGCCCCATATTGGCCAGCTGCCACTGATATGGCCTCTCTTCAATGTGAGAGTGCAGGTGTTGGTGGAGATGGCTCTGTGTACTAAAACTCTTCTCATACTGTAAGCAGTGATTCCACTTCTCTCTAGTGTGAATGTGCAGGTGTTTCCAGTCGAATAAAACCTTTCCCACACTCTGAGCAGCAATACGGCTTCTCTCCTTTGTGAATGCGATTGTGTCAATGGAAATCACTCCATCTATTAAATCTCCTCCCACACTCTGAGCAGCGATACAGCTTTGCTCCTTTGTGAATCCGCCAGAGTTTCAGATAACATTTGTGGATTCTCTCAGGTGTGAATGTGCCGGTGTTCATTGAGACCATGTCGTTGAGTAAAACCTTTCCCACACTCTGAGCAGTGTTATGGCTTCTCTCTTGTGTGAGTGCGCTGGTGTTGGTGGAGATTACTCTTTTGAGTAAACCGCTTCCCACACTCGGAGCACTGATAGGGTTTCTCTCCTGTGTGAATGCGCTGGTGTTGGTGGAGACTACTCTGTCTAGTAAAACTCTTCCCACACTCTGAGCAGTGATAGGGCTTCTCTCCTGTGTGAATGCGCCAGTGTCTTTGGAGATCACTCTGACTAGTAAAACTCCTCCCACACTCTGTGCAGTGATATGGCTTCTCTCCTGTGTGAATGCGACGGTGCTGTTGGAAATTACTCCATCTATTAAATCTCTTCCCACACTCTGAGCAGTGATAGGGCTTCTCTCCTGTGTGAATGCGCCAGTGTGTTTGGAGACTAGTCTGTTGAGTGAAACTCTTCCCACACTCTGAGCAGCAATACGGCTTCTCACCTGTGTGAATGAGATGGTGTCGATGGAAATTACTCCATGTATTAAATCTCTTCCCACACTCTGAGCATTGATACGGCTTCTCTCCTGTGTGAATGCGCTGGTGTTGGCGGAGATGAGTCCGATGATTAAAACTCTTCCCACACTCTGAGCAGTGATATGGCTTCTCTCCTGTGTGAATGCGACGGTGTCGTTGGAAATTACTCCATCTAGTTATATCCTTCCCACACTCTGAGCAGTGATAGGGCTTCTCTCCTGTGTGAATGCGCCAGTGTGTTTTGAGACTAGACTGTTGAGTGAAACTCTTCCCACACACCGAGCAGCAATACGGCTTCTCTCCTGTGTGAATGCGCCGGTGTCTTTGGAGATCATTCTGACCAATAAAACTCTTCCCACACTCTGAGCAGTGATACGGCTTCTCTCCTGTGTGAGTGCGCTGGTGTATGTGGAGACTATCCTGTCTAGTAAAACTCTTCCCACACTCTGAGCAATGATATGGCTTCTCTCCTGTGTGAGTACGCTGGTGTATGTGGAGACTAGTCTGACTAGTAAAACTCTTCCCACACTCTGAGCAGTGATACGGCTTCTCTCCTGTGTGAATGAGATGGTGTTGGTGGAGACTACTCTGACTAGTAAAACTCTTCCCACACTCTGAGCAGTGATACGGCTTCTCTCGTGTGTGAATGCGCCGGTGTTGGCGGAGATGAGTCCGATTATTAAAACTCTTCCCACATTCTGAACAGCAATACGGCTTTTCACCTGTGTGAATGAGATGGTGTTGAAGGAAATTACTTAGTCTATTAAATCTCGTCCCACACACTGAGCAGCGATACAGCTTTGCTCCTTTGTGAATGCGCTGGAGAGTTTTGGATAACATTTGTGGATTTCTGAAGCTGCGTTTGGGTGCCAGATTCTCATATTTAATTTGTCCTGACTTCAGCAGTCTGACATACTCCTCATGGTGACACGTCCTGATGTGTTTGTGGAGATACATTTGAGCTGTATAGGAATGTGGACACACAGAGCAGGAGAAGACGTGCAGGAGTGCAGAAGATGATTTGAGTTCTGGAAGAGAGAAAAAACAAACTTAGTGGCAGCTGCAGCGTTATTACTGGGCCATACATAATAAACACATTAATCATACAGAACATCGTATGAAACAGGAATAATGTAACAAAAAGATGTTTTATGGAGCAACAGGAAGCCCCACCTCCTTTAAGCCCTGCCTCCTTTCTCTGTGTTCTTTTTGGGTTCATGCCTGCCACTGGTTGTTATGATGTAATCCTATCCAGCCCAGTCATGCACAGATGCTACATTAGCGCTGTGGCTATTAGCCAACAATCAGATTGTAGCACAATGGCTGACAGGGATAAAGTGAACTCAACCAATAGTACTTCCATTCATTGATAGATATATTAGCTATCATCCAACGTAAATAGATCGTATAATACTTGTAATGATCCAACTATTTGGTAAGTAATTTAACTTCTAAACAAGCCAATTTCCTTCTTAGGGTTATAATAATTATTCTGCTAATCTCAGGCCTCCTGAATAGTTATGTTTTTGTTAACACTGTGTTTAATTAAACTTGCTTAACTCACCTGGTATAAAATCATTCTTATTATTACAATCATCATGTCCACCACGGATGCAGTCCACCAGTCTCACTGAACACGTCTTTAATGGAGTCTGTGGTGTGTGATGGTCTCCAACATTACAGTTAGAGCCCAGGGACTCTGTGGGGTTTGGGTCGATTTTATCCACAGGAGACATATTGATTTCATCCTGTATCTCCTGCTTTATGCATTGGCTCATGGTGTTCGAGTCAGTGTCACGTGTCTCCACAGGGTTTGATTCAGTCTTACACATCACAAATACACAAGGCACATCCTGCATCTCCTCCTGTATGTATTGGTACTCAGTGTTACAATCAAGTTCCAGTGTTTCTGTGGGTTTTGTTTTTATTTCACACACTGGAGACAGACTGGATTCATCCTCCATGTCCTGTGGTGTGTGCTGGAATCCAGTGTTACAGTCAGGTTCCAGTGTCCCCATGATATTTGCTTCGGATTTACACACTGGATTCTGACTGAGTATATCCTCTGTGTCCTGTGGTGTGTGCTGGTCTCTCTGACCATAGTCTTGAGTTTCTCTTTGGTTCAGTTCAGCTTTACAGACACTGCACAAAGTGGCAACATCCTTCTAGACAAAAGATAACAAAAACATTATAAACTTAAACAGGGCAAACACAGTGTAAATATGGAGTTATTCATACATGAAACAGCAAACATGATTCCGCACCACTTGAAGGCATTTGATTAACACCATAAACACATGCATATGTTTTAAACATGCAAAATACTTTTTTGGTGTAAACAATTTCTTCAATCCAATGACACATACCTCTTTAGAAAGATTTTCTGTTTGCTGATTCAACTTTCTCTCCAGCAATTCAATCACTTTTCTCAGTTCACAGACTTCAGTTTGTAGGTTTCCAATGTCCCCCATGGAGAGGTCAGTCCCTACTGACTTTGTGCAGGATGTTTCAGAGTCACATAACAGGTGTAACTCCAGTAGAACCTCTCCACCCTCCTCTCCACCCTCACTGCTGTCAGCAGACATCTGCAGTGGTGGAACATGAGAAACTGTTTAATTGAATGAAGGAATAAAGAACATGCACACAACTACTTGTACAGAACACACTGTTGTAGTTCGATATGTTATTTTAAATGGTGGTTATTCTCAAATAACTGTATAGTAGTTTCCAGTAGGGCCTGGTAGTTTAATAAGTACAGCAAGTGAAGTTATTCTAGCTTTACAGCTGAAGCAGTTACAAAATCAATTGCTTCCTATGGGAGGATGGAGGGATGAATAGAAGGACAGAGATAATAGATGGATGAGTACAGTCAATATGGAATGCATTTTGATGTTTGGGGTCAGCTACTGACTATTGTCACCAAGTTTGATCATCATAACTTGAAAATTAAGAGTGATAAAATCAATGTAGGGATGTAGAGATGACAAAGAATGAACGTCTAAAAGAAAATAATGAGCTGTTTAAGACCATATTAGAAAATGTAAGCCCATATTTATCATATGTACAGTTGAGTCAGTACAGCAGATTTAGTTATACTATCTATACAGCTGAAGGAGTTATAAAGTCAATAGAGTGATGGGTAAAGGACGAATATCCTATATATATACATAGTAATTATAAGTGATTAAATCAATGTAGGGACGTAGAGATGCAAAAGAATGAATAGCTATAAAAAACTAGACTTGCATTTCCTGAAGGAAATACTATAGGGTTTGGAAAGGTGTGCCCCTTATTAAGTTAATTACTGTTGACAATTCAACTCTAAGCTAAAATAAGGGATGCAGATTGGTAAATAGTCAGTCTCAATTGTACATTTTAGATGACAAAAAACATAAATTCATTTAAATGTTTTCAATAAGTATCAATCAATCAATCAAATTTTATTTATATAGCGCTTTTTACAACAGTTGTTGTCACAAAGCAGCTTTACAAGTGCCGAGTCCTAGCCCCCAGTGAGCAAGCCAAAGGCGACAGTGGCAAGGAAAAACTCCCTAGTTTTTTTTGAGAGGAACCAAGACTCAGGGGGGGAACCCATCCTCCTCTGGCCGACACCGGTCACCATGACAACTAGGCGCCTAAGTACAAAATACTGCACAAAAATATCCAAAGGATTCAAGAACAATAAAATATTCAAATAACTATCAACTATCGTCGATGTGGGCAGACAGTCCTTCCGTGTTGTGATGAATGATTGTAAGGCAAGTTGCACTTACATTTGGAAGGCAGTTGGAAGGAGAAGTGTCATGGCATTGCTGCAAACTGCCTTTTGCATGTTTTCCAGAGAGCTTGTGATTTCTGGATCTGAATATATTTTGTCTTCGTTAAAACCAATGACACGTAGTCCACAAAGTGAAGTTGTCATACTGAGAGCAACGTATGCCATTTCTGGTTTGAAAATGGGCCATAATGAAACTACTGCAGAGGCTGTTGTTATGCCTTGTACTTTGTGAGCAGTACAAGAAAAGGCCAGTTTCAGGGGGAACTGGTGACGAATCATGCGCTTTTTACATAGCGGCTCCTCAATTCTTTCAATGTAAACCAAGTTATCTGGTCCTCCAGGTATCTTGTTTCGATGTTTCTTCCCAGCATGTGAATTGTCTAGCTCTACACCCAGCAGTGTAACATCTACTTTCCCATGCTGAACTTGGTGAACAATCTTGCCGAATTTTCCGAAAGAGCCATTGACTAATCCATCATCCACATCAATGTTCCTGATGAGCATGATTCGAGCCCCCTCAGCAACTTGTAGTGTGTCTTGAAGGTCTCCTTTTTGACCTTCGATAGGTGCAGTCACTCCATCCGTCCTGTTTGGAGATCTTTTTTGTAGTCATGGGCATCAACGTTGACCAATTCATCATGGAGAGCCGATATTATTTTTGCATTGAGCTGATCTACTCCTTTGTTTGTGGCAAAAACATGAAGGAAATCTTTAGGGCAGGGGTGGCCAACCCGCGGCTCGCGAGCCGCATGCGGCTCTTTGCCTGGTTTCGTGCGGCTCCCCAGCCGGTCCGTGGGCTCACCTGCACTAACCCCCCCCCCCCCCCCCCCCCCCCCCCCCGCTCAACAATTTACACTCGCCAATGCATGATGTGGCTCTTTGCTGTTACACAGTACAAAAAATGGCTCTAGGTCTCTGGCGGGTTGGCCACCCCTGCTTTAGGGCAATCTTCAGCCTTAGCCACAACCTCCGTCTTCTTCAGATAATGCCTCTCCTTTTCGCTTTACCCCTATCCTGTTCAGGAGCTCAGCAAATGCAACATCCTTTTCTGTCGCATAATCTCTGTGAGTGTGATCACATGAAACAGATCTTGCCAGAAATCCACCACATGATCTTCAAACACACAGAGAGGTTTAGCTTTACCGGGAGGTGGCAACTGGTAAAAGTCTCCAACAGCCAAAACAGACATTCCTCCAAAAGGCTTCTTGCTTCCTTTTATTTCTTGAAGTCTCCAGTTAACATAAGCAAAGAGAGACTTGGAGACCATAGAGATCTCATAAATAGTAATGATCTCTGCTTTGCACAGCTGTGCTCGAAGTTCGTCTAGTGCAGGGATGTCAAAGTCAAATACACCAAGGGCCAAAAAACCACTCATCTCGTGTTCAGCTTTCGATATGCAAGATAAAATGTACATTATGCAGGAGTACGGATTCAGTATGAACTGAATATCCATGTTGGCATTCCATGCACATAGCAAATGCTTGTTATAAGCATTTACCCAGCTGTCCTTTGGTTGACGTGTCATCATGAGCACGCTGGAGGTGGTTAAAGAGTTGACGTTCTTCAGGTACTCCTCATAGCTCAGTTTACATTGGGATAGTAGTTGGGCAGTCCTTTCAAATGATATTTTAGGATCATTTAGCCGTTCCCATACTGGTTTGATATTCCTTTTTGCTTCTGCCGGAGTTATTATTTTGCATGCACACAGACTGTTTTCCTGTTGAGAGAATAATCTGTGGTCGAGAATCGTGCTATTGCTGCTTCTACAACTCAGGGCTCCCAGTGCCTTAACACTGGTCCCAGGGGATGTCATCTCACTTTGTACTTGTATGATGTGACAATAAAGCTCATCTATCTATCTATCTATTACAGGGTGATCGCTGTCAGATTTACTGCGTCTTGCTCCATCTGGTCTTGTGATAAAAGTCTTCTCTGTTGGTGGTTTGGGAAATCCAAATCTGCAGTGCTTGTTACCTTTTTTGCAAGATTTTGAGTGACATCTCAGTTACCTCAGTTACAATCTTGAAAAGTTCAGGGTCAGTGTCTGGCTCCGGCAGCTGACACGTTATATATGAATCCACAAATTCAGACTTTCTGATACAAATACAGGTGCATTCTGACACCAAGCCAGAAGATGAATATGTGGCGATCCTCTAGCTTGATACTCAATGACTTCTCCGATGGGCTGTGCAGGTGATAACAGCAGATACTTCAACAACGCATCCACACGTTTCTCAAACATGCGCATGATCGTGACGGCGTTGCTTCTCAAAATCTCACATTCTGTTGCCCAGTCGAGCTCTGCAAAATCCACTTGTTCTCCCTGTGCTTTGATGACTTCAATGAATTCTGGCCATCTCATCTCTGCAGCACTAAACGTACAGAAGAACGTAGGGGTTCCCAACTGTAGAAGCATAGCAAAAAGATCCCCAAGTGTCTTCTCCCAATAAGCTAGGGTTCCTCTTAGTGGCTGCATGAATCGTGTTGCATCTTTGTTTTTTATCGCTCCTCTTCCTGCTTGTCCTGCAGCATCTTAGCTGTTATTTTACGTCCATCTCTAGTCAGAGGCTTCCCTTTCCGTAGCTGAATTGACATGCTCCATCTTGCCAGATGTGGCTCTGTTACTGTGCAAAGAAGATATAATTTGAATCCAACGCAAATCGGTTATCCACAGAGAAGAGGTGTGCGTTGAAGTATCTGGATGGTGTTACTTTTCTTATCCTGCTCATCTCATCCAATGTGTTTTCTCCCATGGGAAACTGGACAGGAACTGCCATGGTCTCAAGCTTCGGAACTCTGAAAAAGCCAACTGGTCTATTTCCCTCTGCTGGAGCAATATAGAATATGCCATCACCAAAAGTTAGCAGCTCCTGTGATATATCAGCTGGTTGAAGGCATGTATCCAACTGGCAACCGGAATTCTGTTTGGTCACATCCTCTTCATCAGTGTTTTCATCTTCGTTTCTTTCTTCTGATGGATTGGATGATTTTTTCTTCTCAGAATGATGCACTATTGCCTCAGCCTCCGCAACATCATCCCATCTGTCGTTTTCCATCATCTCGATGGCTTTCGCTATATCAGCAGTGATGTCATCAGTGTCCTTCATGTTTTCTTCATCGGTCACATCTGCAAATTCAAAAGCTGCTGGGTCATCTCTGATGAGCATATCCTTATACTCAGGGTGGATCTCTTTCAGTTTTGATAGGGAACGCAGTACCTTATGCATAGCCACCGTCTGGAACTGGTAATGCCCTTTATAATCCATCTTCCTCTTCAGTTTGACTTTTAGAAGCTGAGACTCACTGTTGGGCCTTGGCAACACATTGACCGTTGACTCCACCTCTGAACATACGCATACAAGTGACCCGATGATCGCTTTCTGCTGTCCCTTGGGAAGACTTATTGTCTTTGCAAATGGAATGTATGTTGCGATGATATGCCTCTCCAGTACATTGAGACCACAGTTCTGGAGGAATTGGTGATAATTCCATTTTATTCATTGCAGCAACTGATGGTATGTTTCCAATCATCAAATTCTCGTGGCAGCTATGACACACCCATCCGGTCCGCCTTTCAGGAAGTGAACACTGCCGAAGATCACTGCATACATCACTGCATGTGTGGACGTATTTCCCAGTGAGACAATGAAGTACCTCATCGGGGTTTCTTTTGTAGTTCTCACGTTTGCACACTTTCACCTGATTGGGAAACAAGGCTCTGTGACAGACCGTGCAGATGCAAGTGGATCCAACACGTGTCTCCATCTGAAATTATGAATTGGCTTGTTGCATTGCATGTGATATCGTTTCAGCTGGATGTTGTTTGTTGTTTTGATGGTCTTGAAGCTGACGATTTAAACTGAACTGTCGATATTTCCATTGTATATGCAAAGAACAACGTAGTTTGTGAAGGATGCCGAGATGATCTTTATTGGTGTATTTGCATTTAGCTTTCAGAATGCAATGTTTTCTGAAGTCAGGATCATGTTGGTATCTCTCTGTGAAACATTTCTTTTTTCTCTGTGTGCTTCACATGTATAATAAGCTTGCATGTAGGACTTCTGTCTTTCCTGAAATTCTGCGTCCTGCACATAACGTCTGGTTATGTAAGACTTCTGAGTTGATAAACTGCATCATGGGAATATCGGTTCTTTATGGAGGATTTCTTCCTTAGTCGATAATCGACATCCTGGGAATAATGAAACTTGGCGTAGGATATTTTTTCATGTCGATAATTTGCATCTTGGGAATAACGCTCCTTTAGACGTGCCTTCTTATGTTGAGCTGAATTGGCATATTTTCTGCTTGCAACTTCTCTGTTTTCTTCCTCTCATAATAGTCATGCTGTCTTAGTCTGTTCATCTCTTTACGTGTGTGGGGCTGCTGTTGTTTAGACACAACTTTCTGTCACCTCCGATCTTTACTTCATTTGAGAGCTGTCCATGGTTTCAGAGAGGCTGATGGTTCTACAGTCATTGCAGGTTCCGAGTTCAAGGTGCTACACCCAGGGGCTGGCATGGTCTCCTGATTATGAGCTGGCTGATGTCCTGTGGAACAACTTCCCAATGATGTAATCCAAACTGGCATGAACTCGTACATGCAATCATGAGGTGTTTGCAGAACTTCATGAAATAGGAGAAGCCGTTCAGTCAGATCACTCAGGTTTCCAAAGGTGATCATGACTGCAGGACTGTTCCTGGCATTGCAGGGCAAGCCATGAGGAGTCCTACAATGAGGATCAAAGAATCCATATTTTCCTGTTTGGTCCCTGAACAAAGCAATGGTGAGGCTGGACAGTGTGAGGAGGGTGTACTTCACCTCTGACACTAAGCACTGTAATCTCGCTGAAAGTGTCAGGAAATCCTCTGCACCATCAGGTTCTTGCCTTCTCAAATATCCATACCGTGACAGATGTTTGGAAACACTGTAGGTGTGCTCATGTACTGTAACCTCATCAGGAAGCTCATCAAGAGCCAGGAAATCATGTAAAAATCTGCTTTCATTAATAAGCTTATTTCTAATAGAATAATACAGCAGGTCACCCTTTTCCAAAACAAAATCTAGATCTGTACTCCGCAACTGTCTGCGCTCATGAAGAACAGCCGAGGGAAATACACGTACACTGTCTGTTCCTAGATGACTCCCTGTATCTCACATCAGCCTGTGTGAAGCTAGTACACCAATGTCGTCACAGTGAGTGTGTACTGCAGCAGCCTGAGCTGTACTCACCGCACGCTGGGTGACTGTTGGCTGACCTGCTGCTTCACAACCAGTCTCCTTCTGCTGTCTCCAGCGTCGCTTCTGAGCTTCAGAACGCTTCCCTTTCCGAACCATCCTTCCCAGACAGCAACAGCAATGGCTTAAAAAAAAAACTTCCAAAAATTTCTCAGTGACTGTGTCCAATCCTCCGTAGACCTGTGCGAGAGAACAAACAATGAAATGTGTGTATATATTTAATCTTTAGTTAGCATACTATTCATTAATCTATTAATAAATGCATACATTTTTCCTCTCAGGTTATTCATGGCCATTCAGCATTTGATACACAGAGGCATTAGAATTTATGCTAGCGGAGTTTGAAGCCTCAAGTTACATTTTCCTCACAGAATCTTTGGTTAGCTTAAGTTAACATACAGTTCATAAGCATTACATTTAAGCACAAAGCCAACTGCCAATCCATTGTCTCTGGAGAATCTTCGTCTGCTGTATGTCAATATACAATCAACCCCTGATGTGGCAACCATCAAAAGTGTTGATGGTTGCCCACCTTGGGCATGATAGAGATGTGTGTGAGAGAGGTGTGTGTGTTTTTGTGTGGAGTATGTATGAGAGAGATGTATGTGTGTCTGTGTGTGGAGTAGGGGTGCGGGAAATTTTCGATTCTTAGATGCATCTCGATGCGCAACGTGGACAATTCAGAATCGATTCACAAATGACAACAATCGATTGTCTACTTTAGCTCTGAGAACGTAATGAGCGGAACATAAAGAGCGGAGGTGTTGCACCCGGACAGTCTGTAACAAAAACGCAAGATGGAAGAGCGGCAAATTCAGCCGGCACCCTCTGCACTAGAAGCTAGTGTGTGGAAGAACTTCGGCTTCTACGAAGTCGAAGAGACAACTTCCATTGACAAGAGCTACACCATATGCAAGTTGTGTCAAACAAAGCTAAAATATTTTGGAAACACGACAAACATGAGGAACCATATTGCACGTTTCCACCCAGCGGAGGCTGAAAAACCAATATGTGTTGCAGCTGCCAAACAGTGTACCATCAAGCAAGCATTATCAAAACTTCCACCCAACTCGGAAAGGGCGAAGCGAATTACTAACTATCTCCACTTTCTTAGTGAAGGATTTGCGTCCGTATTCAGTAGTTGAGAACCAGGGCTTTCGCGCCCTGCTGCACACATTGAAGCCAAGATACAGCGTCCCATCTAGGAGATATTTTACTGATACAGCAATCCCCACACTTTACAACATGACCAAAGCTGGTCACGGAGTCACTCAAGAAACCAGGTACTATCGCTCTAACTTGTGATGCGTGGACTTCCATTGCCACAGAATCGTATGTCACTGTAACTGGCCATTTTATCAGCGGTGAGTGGCAACTACAGTCACATGTACTCCAAACAAGAGCAGTGAACGAGAGCAATATTGCCGAGCTGTTAAAGAATGCAGCAGAAGAATGGCAGATCGCCAAGAAAAATTTAGTTTTAGTGACTGATAACGCACCCAACATGGTTGTTGATGTTGAAGTAGGGAAATACTTACATGTAAAATGCTATGCCCACACACTAAACCTGGCAACTCAGCGAGCACTCAAGTTGCCTACTGTGTCTAGTTAAGAGTTGGCATTTGCTGAAATCTGTTAATTTACTGCAAACATGCTACTACAGGTGCACTTTTTCAGTTTGTATTTCTTTGTTCAGTTCTCTGGAATGTTTGGCCTTGTACTTTCCATATTGCTTTCATTTAATAAAATTGAAGTTAATTCATCATGGATTGCTACTACCAAGATGCATCGATAATCGTTTTATAATCGAATCGCAGACCTCCGAATCGTAATCGAATCGAATCGTAGAGTGCTTGGAGATGCCCACCCCTAGTGTGGAGTGGATGTCTGTGGTATTTATGTGTATCTCTGCTTGGTGTATATGCGTGTTTGTGTGTGGAGCGGGTATGAGAGTTGTATGTGTGTGTGTGGTGTATGTGTGTGTGACTGTGTGTAGTGGGTATTAGAGAGATGTATGTATGTGCACGTGTGTGGGGGGGGAGGGGGAGAGACATTCCTCACACTCTAATCTCTGCTACTCTAAGTGGAGAAGGCTTGTTTAATGCGATTTGCACCTTCCAAACAAACCCAAAAATGATTGATTTATGACGAGTTAAACACAGAGGCAAATTGTGAAAAAGCCAATTCTGTAATTCTGATTTTGAGAAATTTACATGGGAGCTAATGGAGCAGTTTTCTGTGCCTAGTGCCAAACAAATGCTCATAACTCGAAAGGTAATTGATCAAATGATTAGATATCCCGGCGTGCCAGAAAGGACAAGTTTCTCTCCCATTTTAAATTTAAATGGAGCTTCTAGGTCAAGGTGTAAGGATTTTACAGTAGTTTATCCAGGAGAGTTTTGATCATTTTTCATGCCTGCTCTCTCTCTACCTGGCAGTGGTAATTTGAAACTCTGAACATTCTGCCATTCGTTTTAACGAGGGGTTTTTACATTTTTTAATAAATCCTATTGACTCAAAAAATGCTACTACAAGTCACAGCGCCGAAACCTTTAAAACGCAGTTTGAACGGAGTCTGTACGTTAAGCAGTTCGGGCTGTATTAAACGCACAAATAGTGACAAGAAGAAGTAGAATAAGAAGAACTATGTGAGATAACAATATATGGCTTTTCAATAAATAATAATAATGGGCAGTTTAAGACCATATTAGAAAATTACAGTTGAGTCAGTACAGATTTAGTTATACTATCTAGGCTATACAGCTGAAGGAGTTATAAAGTCAATAGAGTGATGGGTAAAGGACGAATATCCTATATATACATAGTAATAACATATACAACAATAATCTATATACAACACAGGAGCTAGAAGGCAGTGGAAATTAATTGAAGAAAATGAATGAAAAACGAGGGATGAAAAAAGAAGGGATCAAAGTGAGAAAAGTTGTGAAAAGTGGACGAGAAATTTCTATCCATCCTTGGACTACCATAACACAGACGAAACAGCATGCTATTATTTGCATCGGAAAAATAATACTAAAAAGTTTCGAGTAAAACAAACCGAAAAACAGTCATCACAGTTCTACCATTAACAGAAGCGACGGTGGCCAACAAATATCATATTCACGTAAATGCTTGAAATCAGATCGCAAGGAGGTGAACGAACGCATGCACTGTACACGCTAGGAAATGCCTGTACGAGCGAGTAAACTATTAACGACGAGCGATTACTAACCGCACGGAAAACGTCCTCAAGACACTCAGAGAAACAGCACGACTGAGAAGTCAAAGTAACACCGTTAAACGCACCAGAGCTACTGCGGTGTGTGCGACCAACGTCCAGATTGCGCGGCGGGTCGCGTTGGGTCTTTGTGTAGCGCTTCACACTTAATTCAGCAACCCAGGGTCTTTGGTATTAGAAACGTGCATAAAACCCAACGTGCAAACCACATACAAAACACATTTATCCTATAAATTCATATAGGATGTTCATCCATGAGACGAACATATGGCTGAGGTCTTTAAATGTTAGTTAAACTTCCGTCCCAGTCAGGGTGCAGAGAATTTGTAAAGTTGCTCCGCAAAGTCTTCCGGGTTAATTTGACGCAAGAGGATGTCCGCGAGTTTTCAAAATATAGTGAAAGGATGAAAATGAATTGGGTGAATTGGAGCTAAAACGAATTAAATGAATTAAAATAGTTTCTTGGTCAGGATCTTCCTTTCATTTTCGAATGAAGAGTACTAAATAAAATATACAATAATAAAACAATAATATATTATGTTTTCCTTTTTCTACACCAAGAAGGTTTTGGCTGTTAACGCACTACCATTTTAGCTGTCATTGTGCTGTATAAATCAACTTAAATATTCGATTGTAGGTGACGATATGCAGGTCCTCTGTACGAGCATATAGCATAACATGGAAATCTTTAATACTGTCCTGGGAAAACGCCAACAAATACCAGATGGCCTTTCTCCAGTCCATTACCTGGTTCAGGTGCCACAAGTGGGCGGAGCTACACGCAGGGCAGGAGAGAGGAGACACGGCGTACACGACCAGGAGGTAGCCGGCAGCCACTTCCACAGGCATTAGGAAGTGTTGGACCTAGTTTGCAGTGTAAACCCCAAGATGGCCTTCCTCCTGTGCCTCCAATAGGGGGCGGTCTCGAGCTTTAGCTGTGGTCTGACACAGCTCTGCTTTTCAGGTGCTATGTTCAAAACAGACGACTACATACTGTACACTACATACTGCACTCAGTACTTACTGATACAGAGACCATGGGAGCATGTAGAAAATTGTGAGTTAAAAGAAAGAAAAATAATGAGAAACATTTTCTATATTTCATCTGAGAGACATTCATTAACTTGATAATCGTAAATACTCATTGGCTATGTGTTTGATATTTAGCTGTGTATTTACAGTCTACAGTGTAAAATTTTACTTAACTATCGTAGTTATGATTAGCCACAGATGAACTGCATACCGTGTTATAACACTTATTCAGTAGAATTTCATTTAAAGAACATCAGTAAGTTTATTAGTCAGGCGTGAAAATGGGTCAGGGGTTAAAAAGGTGAGAAGACCGGTGGTGGGGGGTTATGACAGGTGACGGGACGGGGATTACCATTACGCAAGGGCGTAGGAGCGGGTTTGACATGGGGGGGGGGGGGGACACATTTGCTATCAAATCAAAGCCCACCCTATCCTCTAAAATATTCATATAAACTGATTCCACTGTAGGTAAGGTAGTTAATCACTGTATGTATAGTGACATAGAACATTTGTGAAATTATGGTAAATTGCAAATAAATAAATAAACAATATACAACATTTTCTGTACTTATGTTTATTATTAGATAAGTCCAAATTAAAGGACACTTTATAAACTAAACAAGATACTCAATAATACATGATACTATTGTCCACAAACTTTAAATAAATTATGCATGCAATGTATGGATTATATTCAGATATAACCAAAAAACTTCTCTCTGCCTCAGAGGATGAAACATGGACTACTAAAAGCAACCTGACCAGAGCTTCCACTTGCCCAAATAATCCATGTACCTCTGAAGGCAAAGCACGAATGATCGCTGCAGCTTCTGCACTGTTACTGTATTTTTGTACCAGTACTCTCCTAATAAGGTGATGCATAATATTTAAAATAATATTAACAGGTTTGATTATGATTATTATTATTAATATTATGTCTAAACTCTATTGTATACTTATACTATCTCCACTCTTTTTCTTTTTTTTAACTCAGTGTTGTGTCCTATGGTTTTATTTTTTTCTTTGGTGGCATGCTGAAACGAAATGACAAAAAAAATGTATGTTAAGGTTTCCTGACTAGACAAGACTAACATTAATGTTAGACAGTAAGGCTGTGTCCCAAACTGCACACTCTGGAATATTACATACTGCACTACTGAAAGCACTTCAAACCATGGTGTCCTTTTATTTATTCGTTTGTTTATTTGTTTTATTTATTATATTTTATTTTTTACACATGTGTAGTGTAGTAGCAGTCTGCAGTTTGGGACGTGGGCAGAGAGTAATGTAACTTTACGTTTCAGAGAGCTTTCTGACAAGCGTTAGCTAACCCAAACCCTCCTAGTCTGTTAACAGCACATTACAATAAAGCTGTTTTATTGTCATATATATGGTCATATGTTTGGCTATTCATTGCTCTCATCACTGACCTCGCGTTTAACGCTGGCGCAAACTACCGACGCTGCAGCGAGGCGAGAGCTCGGGTCAGTGACGCTATGAGTGCGGGATATTTCTGAACATCTCAACACAAGCCTTAAGAAAGCGAAAGACCCAGAGAGTGCCTGACAAGTTGTAAAAATAAACACAGCGCGTGAATTGCGAACGCTGCCAAACCGCGTTTTTTTTGGATAAAAGTTTTTAAACAGTTTCCGCTTTTTGTGTGGTTTAATTTTTGGGTGGTACAAATCTACCTATTTCTGATATTGGGTGGCCAATATTGGGTGGCCAACTGTGTCATTGAAATTGCCGATTTCGGAAGTGTTCTGTTTGCTTATTAAGTCAATATGATAATTAAAATAAATGTCACCATTTTCAACTTCAAAACGGCGAATTTCGCCGATAGGTGACAGATTTTCATGCCTGTTAACTAGTTTCTTTTATTGCAGAAACATATTGTACATGTAACAGAGTTAAAATTAAAGTGGAATAAGCACCTGTGTGAATCCTGTCAAAATGAATATATGTGAAAAGAAAAAATATATATTGTTTCCATTTTAATTGCATATGTAGATAAGAGCTACATTACCCTGTATCCATATGTAATTTAAAGAGGTTCTGGTTCTTTTATCTAGCCTTCATGTGCTCCCTGCTTCAGTTGCATGGATGATCTGCTGTAAGTAGGTCATGCAGAGAGAGCTCCGCTGTTCATAATTTATTTCTAAAAAATATATATAAATATACATATACGTTTTCAAATGGTCCCGCCTCCCCCTCTGTCAGTCATGTCTTTTGTTTTGTTCTCTGAGTGTTTGGGTGTCTTTTATTTTGAAATTCCTAGTTGTCTCTGTCTTCACACCCCTGCCTTGTTCTCCGCCCCTCGTTATTGCTTTCTGGTGTGTCTTGTTGGGTTCCGTGTTTGGTCAGTGTATTTAAGTCCTGTGTTTGGTGTCTTGTGTTGTCGATTATTGTAAGTACTTGTTATTTTCATGCCTTTTGTAACCATGCCCTTTCATGTCTCCGCTGTTCTTTGTTTTCTTATTAAATCACGTCAAAATCTGCAATCACGTCCCAACCGTCACAATGGACGCAGCAGAAAATGGAGTGAGACCCGTACGTAGCTTACCCCCTCCCAAGGATGTGGAGGAATACAAGGCACAACTGGACTATTTGCAGTCGTGTCTCACTCTGGATGCTACAGGTGGACCTGTTGCACTGCCCTCGTTGACTCACTGCCTGGACAGATACGATCGTGAGGAGGATCCCGCTGATGGCTTTGTGCTACAGAGCAAGGCATACGTTCAGTTTTTGACATGCCCTCAGCCACCAGACATGGTCCTTGTGCTCTTCATGAGGACAAGACTAGAGGGAAAGGCACTTGAATGGGCAAACATCGTCCTTACTCACAGGACTGAGGAGGCCTGGACTGTGGAGGGGTTTTTCAGACTTTTACAGGCTAGGTTCTCCAGTGTTGCCCCCCTGGCCTTACAGTGTGTCGGAGACTGATAGCGATACTACACCCCTCCTGGAGAAGTCTTCGCCGCCAGCATGGAGGATCAATCCAAGACTGTTTTTGGGGGGTGCTGGGAGCCTATGCGTCAGGTCCTCACGTCTCCCCTAACCAACCACATTGGTGATGAGGGAACTGAGGAGTGGCACAAGTGCAACTCGTGTTCTTCTCCAGAGCCACGGCCAACGCACCCGTGCCAAAGGCCCAGGAGAGGCCTGCACTCGTGACCTGGAAGGGGTCACTGCCTTCTTGTAAAGTTGAGGGCTAAGCAGGTGGGACACAAATGCAGATTGAAGTGATTTTAATAATAAAACAACCAACACACAGAGGGGACATGAGACATACAAAAGGCATGAACATAACACATACTTACAATAATCAACAACACAGACCAAACACAGGACTTAAATACACTGACCAAACAAGGAACCCAACAATACACACCAGAAAGCAATAATGAGGAGCGGAGAACAAGGCAGGTGTGTGAAGACAGAGACAACTAGGAATTTCAAAATAAGACACTCATACACACAGAAAACAAAAGAAATTAATGACAGGGGGGAGGCAGGACCATGTGACATACTTGGAGAAAATTACAGCTATCAATGAGTTGTGATACTATACAGGGTTACAATAATTTTCTTGTCTCATAATTCACTAAATTTAATGCGTTATTTTACAACTCCATGAGTCGTTATTAGCACAAAACCCACGCTATATATACTAGGCGGTGGAGTGAGTTGTAAAGCAAGCTAATTTCTTGTAAACGTTGAATTGCACAATTACAGAACTCTTGTGAATGTGGGAATGATGTGGCTAGTTTTCTTTAATGTAATCACCATACAATCACAGTTTTCAGTTATTCGGGTTTTATTTTTTTGTCAACTTTATTAGTTTCTTTCGTATAGATCGATAGATGCTTTATTGTCACATCGTACAAGTACAAACTGAGATGACATTCCCTGGGACCCGTGTTAAGACACTGGGAGCCCTGAGTCAGAGAAGCCGCAATAGCACGATTCGTGCGCAGCCCTACCCTCTTTCAGGACGGGGAGAGAAACATAGAGAGATAACATTGGGAGGAGACAAAAAAAATATGACCACAGATTATTCTCACAAACAGGACAACAGTCTGTGTGCATGCAAAAAATCCCCATAGCACATACAGCATTGATAACACAGACAGTAAGCAGTGAGAGGCGTGATTCATTCAGAGAGGGAGGGGGGGGGGGGGGGGGGGGGGGGGGGCAGAGTTTGAGCACACAAACTCCCCTTGAGTCAGCAGTCTCCCAACTAATCCAACTTCACACGTAGAGCATTGATTCCATCCATGATCAAATCCAGCTAGTAAAATGCTTCCCACACTGACCAGCAATATACCTTCTCTCCTTTGTGAATGCTATTGTGTCGAAGGGAATCACTCCATCTATTAAATCTCCTCCCACACCCTGAGCAGCGATACAGCTTTGCTCCTTTGTGAATCCGCCAGAGTTTCAGATAACATTTGTGGATTCTCTCAGGTGTGAATGTGCCGGTGTTCATGGAGACCATGTCGTCGAGTAAAACCTTTCCCACACTCTGAGCAGTGTTATGGCTTCTCTCTTGTGTGAGTGCGCTGGTGTTGGTGGAGATGACTCTTTTGAGTAAACCGCTTCCCACACTCGGAGCACTGATAGGGTTTCTCTCCTGTGTGAATGCGCTGGTGTTGGTGGAGACTACTCTGTCTAGTAAAACTCTTCCCACACTCTGAGCAGTAATGCGGCTTCTCTCCTGTGTGAATGCGCCAGTGTCTTTGGAGAACACTCTGACTAATAAAACTCTTCCCACACTCTGAGCAGTGAAAGGGCTTCTCTCCTGTGTGAATGCGCCGGTGTCTTTGGAGATCACTCTGACTAATAAAACTCTTCCCACACTCTGAGCAGTGATACGGCTTCTCTCCTGTGTGAATGCGCTGGTGTCGGTGGAGATGACTCAGATAAGTAAAACTCTTCCCACACTCTGAGCAGTGAAAGGGCTTCTCTCCTGTGTGAATGCGCCGGTGTCTTTGGAGATCACTCTGACTAATAAAACTCTTCCCACACTCTGAGCAGTGAAAGGGCTTCTCTCCTGTGTGAATGCGCCGGTGTCTTTGGAGATCACTCTGACTAATAAAACTCTTCCCACACTCTGAGCAGCGATACGGCTTCTCACCTGTGTGAGTGCGCTGGTGTTGGTGGAGATGAATCCATTGAGTAAAACTCTTCCCACACTCTGAGCAGTAATATGGCTTCTCTCCTGTGTGAGTGCGCCGGTGTTTGTGGAGACTACTCTGTCTAGTAAAACTCTTCCCACACTCTGAGCAGCAATACGGTTTCTCACCTGTGTGAATGAGATGGTGTCGATGGAAATCACTCCATCTATTAAATCTCTTACCACACTCTGAGCAGCGATACAGCTTTGCCCCTTTGTGTATGCGCTGGAGAGTTTTGGATAACATTCGTGGATTTCTGAAGCTGCGTTTGGGTGCCAGATTCTCATATTTAATTTGTCCTGACTTCAGCAGTCTGACATACTCCTCATGGTGACATGTCCTGATGTGTTTGTGGAGATACAGTTGAGCTGTATAGGAATGTGGACACACAGAGCAGGAGAAGACGTGCAGGAGTGCAGAAGAAGATTTGAGTTCTGGAAGAGAAAAAAAAAACAAACTTAGTGGCAGCTACAGCGTTATTACTGGGCCATACATAATAAACACAATAATCATACAGAACATCATATGAAACAGGAATAATGTAAGAAAAAGATGTT
Source organism: Brachyhypopomus gauderio (assembly GCF_052324685.1). Taxonomy (NCBI): domain Eukaryota; kingdom Metazoa; phylum Chordata; class Actinopteri; order Gymnotiformes; family Hypopomidae; genus Brachyhypopomus; species Brachyhypopomus gauderio. Next base: position 3,290,078 of record NC_135230.1, on the reverse strand, counting down.
TTATGGAGTAACAGGAAGCCCCGCCTCCTTTAAGCCCCGCCTCCTTTCCCTGTGGTCTTTTTGGGTTCATGCCTGCCACTGGTTGTTGTGATGTAATCCTATCCGGCGCAGTCATGCACAGATGCTACATTAGCGCTGTGGCTATTATCAACAATCAGGTTGTAGCACAATGGCTGACAGTGATAAAGTGAACTCAACCAATAGTACTTCCATTCATTGATATACACTGCTCAAAAAAATAAAGGGAACACTCAAATAACACATCCTAGATCTGAATGAATGAAATATTCTCATTGAATACTTTGTTCTGTACAAAGTTGAATGTGCTGACAAAATCACACAAAAATCATCAATGGAAATCAAATTTATTAACCAATGGAGGCCTGGATTTGGAGCCATACACAAAATTAAAGTGGAAAAACACACTACAGGCTGATCCAACTTTGATGTAATGTCCTTAAAACAAGTCAAAATGAGGCTTAGTATTGTGTGTGGCCTCCACGTGCCTGTATGACCTCCCTACAACGCCTGGGCATGCTCCTGATGAGGTGGTGGATGGTCTCCTGAGGGATCTCCTCCCAGACCTGGACTAAAGCATCCACCAACTCCTGGACAGTCTGTGGTACAACGTGACGTTGGTGGATGGAGCGAGACATGATGTCCCAAATGTACTCAATCGGATTCAGGTCTGGGGAACGGGCGGGCCAGTCCATAGCTTCAATGCCTTCATCTTGCAGGAACTGCTGACACACTCCAGCCACATGAGGTCTAGCATTGTCCTGCATTAGGAGGAACCCAGGGCCAACCGCACCAGCATATGGTCTCACAAGGGGTCTGAGGATCTCATCTCGGTACCTAATGGCAGACAGGCTACCTCTGGTGAACACATGGAGGGCTGTGTGGCCCTCCAAAGAAATGCCACCCCACACCATTACTGACCCACTGCCAAACCGGTCATGCTGAAGGATATTGCAGGCAGCAGATCGCTCTCCACGGCGTCTCCAGACTCTGTCACGTCTGTCACATATGCTCAGTGTGAACCTGCTTTCATCTGTGAAGAGCACAAGGCACCAGTGGCGAATTTGCCAATCCTGGTGTTCTCTGGCAAATGCCAAGCGTCCTGCACGGTGTTGGGCTGTGAGCACAACCCCCATCTGTGGACGTTGGGCCCTTATACCATCCTCATGGAGTCGGTTTCTAATAGTTTGTGTAGACACATGCACATTTGTGGCCTGCTGGAGATCATTTTGCAGGGCTCTGGTAGTGCTCCTCCTATTCCTTCTTGCACAAAGGCGGAGGTAGAGGTCCTGCTGCTGGGTTGTTGCCCTCCTACGGCCTCCTCCACGTCTCCTGGTGTACTGGCCTGTCTCCTGGTAGCGCCTCCAGCCTCTGGACACTGCGCTGACAGACACAGCAAACCTTGCCACAGTTAGCATTGATGTGCCATCCTGGATGTGCTGCACTACCTGAGCCACTTGTGTGGGTTGTAGAGTCCGTCTCATGCTACCACGAGTGTGAAAGGACCACCAACATTCAAAAGTGACCAAAACATCAGCCAGAAAGCATAGGTACTGAGAAGTGGTCTGTGGTCCCCACCTGCAGAACCACTCCTTTATAGGGGGGGTCTTGCTAATTGCCTCTCATTTCTACCTGTTGTCTATTCCATTTGCACAAGAGCAGGTGAAATTGATTCACAATCAGTGTTGTTCCTAACTGAACAGGTTGGCTTCACAGAAGTGTGGTTGACTTGGAGTTATATTGTGTTGTTTAAGTGTTCCCTTTATTTTTTTGAGCAGTGTATAAATATGCCATCATCCAACGTGAATAGATCCTATAATACCTGTAATGATCCAACTATTTGGTAAGTAATTTAACTTCTAAACAAGCCGATTTCCTCCTTAGAGTTATAATAATCATTCTAGGCTAATCTCAGGCCTCCTCAATAGTTATGTTTTGGTTAACACTGTGTTTAATTAAACTTGCTTAACTCACCTGGTATAAAATCATTCTTATTATTACAATCATCATGTCCACCATGGATGCAGTCCACCAGTCTCACTGAACACATCTTTAATGGAGTCTGCGGTGTGTGATGGTCTCCAACATTACAGTTAGATCCCAGGGACTCTATGGGGTTTGGGTCGATTTTATCCACAGGAGACATATTGATTTCATCCTGTATCTCCTGCTTTATGTATTGGTAATCAGTGTTACAGTCAAGTTCCAGTGTTTCTGTGGGTTTTGTTTTCATTTCACACACTGGAGACAGACTGGATACATCCTCCATGTCCTGTGGTGTGTGCTGGACTCCAGCGTTACAGTCAGGTTCCAGTGTCTCCATGGGATTTGCTTCAGGATAACACACTGGATTCTGACTGAGTATATCCTCTGTGTCCTGTGGTGTGTGCTGGTCTCTCTGACCATAGTCTTGAGTTTCTCTTTGGTTTAGTTCAGCTTTACAGACACTGCACAAAGTGGCAACATCCTTCTAGACAAAAGATCACAAAAACATTATAAACTTAAACAGGGCAAACACAGTGTAAATATGGAGTTATTCATACATGAAACAGCAAACATGATTCTGCACCACTTGAAGGCATTTGATTAACACCATAAACACATGCGTATGTTTTAAACATGCAAAATACTTTTTTGGTGTAAACAATTTCTTCAATCCAATGACACATACCTCTTTAGAAAGATTTTCTGTTTGCTGATTCAACTTTCTCTCCAGCAATTCAATCACTTTTCTCAGTTCACAGACTTCAGTTTGTAGGTTTCCAATGTCCTCCATGGAGAGGTCAGTCCCTACTGACTTTGTGCAGGATGTTTCAGAGTCACATAACAGGTGTAACTCCAGCAGAACCTCTCCACCCTCCTCTCCACCCTCACTGCTGTCAGCAGACATCTGCAGTGGTGGAACATGAGAAACTGTTTAATTGAATGAAGGAAAAAAGAACATGCACACAACTACTTGTACAGAACACACTGTTGTGGTTCGATATGTTATTTAAAATGGTGGGTATTGTCAAATAACTGTATAGTAGTTTCCAGTAGGGCCTGGTAGTTCAATAAGTACAGCAAGTGAAGTTATTCTAGCTTTACAGCTGAAGCAGTTACAAAATCAATGGCTTCCTATGGGAGGATGGAGGGATTAATAGAAGGACAGAGATAATAGATGGATGAGTACAGTCAATATGGAATGCATTTTGGTGTTTGGGGTCAGCTACTGTCTACTGTCACCAAGTATGATCATCATAACTTGAAAATTAAGAGAGTGATTAAATCAATGTAGGGATGTAGAGATGAAAAAGAATGAATAACTATAAGAAAATAATGGGCTGTTTAAGAACATATTAGAAAATGTAAGCCCATATTTAGCATATGTACAGTTGACTCAGTACAGCAGATTTAGTTGTACTATCTATACAGCTGAAGGGGTTATAAAGTCAATAGAGTGATGGGTAAAGGACGAATATCCTATATATATATATATACATAGTAATAACATATACAACAATAACATATATACAACACAGGAGCTAAAAGGCAGTGAAAATTAATTGAAGAAAATGGATGAAAAACAAGGAATGAAAAAGAAGGGATCAAAGTGAGAAGAGTTTTAGCGCACGTGGAACACTTCGTTATAAAAAAATTACAAGCACATGTTGAATGAAATTTGACTTTTATTTGTCACATTCTCTAAACGTGAGTTTTAAATGGAAAAAAGTCACGCAGCCGACTGATAAAATTCATATACAATATTAACTATATACAGTCATGTCCTTCAGTTAACTTCTGTTTACCCTCCACTGTCTGCAGGCCTTGTTGCATATATTTTGCAATTAGTAAATCAATAGGCCTATAGGCCTACAATTAAGACAGTAAAAGACCGTAAAGTAGGAGAAGGAGTTATAGGCTACTGAGTGTTGTCATTACATGAATGCAGATGGGCATTTTTCACAGGTAATGGGGAACTTCCCGTTTCTTCTTTCACAAATGAATGTGTTAATTTATGTTGCCTAACAAAACCTATACAACAGAAAACGTTCAGCTTAACACATAGATTTGCAAACTCTACCTTAATTATTTGTATGTGGTCGTCCTCACGTTATCTATCATTGATTTGGGCTAGAGCGACTAGTTTATCAGGTGACCAGTCGGCTAAAATGCTTAGTAGTTTGGTGCTGTATGAGACATTTAACTACACAACAAAATTATTTCACGTTGGGCTTAGAGGGCAAACGGTACGATTTGACTTGATGTGTATGTGACCTGGCTGGTGGGGCACGGGAGAAGAAGTCTATCTGTGACCGTGTGTGATGTGCTGAAGACGCTTCCTTCCACTCGCTGAACTGAACTGCTGCTGCAGCGCATCTGGTGTTAAAGGAAGAGAGAGGTCGGGTGTGTGCGAGGTGGGGGCTCATTTCAGGGCATTGTTTTTAATCGCTCAGGTTTTCAAAAGTTCATTTCAAACCGACCTCAGTAAAATGATAATAATAATAGTTAAAAAAAAAACCGAAGTTTCAAAAGGGCACTTTCGTTGATAAAGGGCAGAGCCACCCGATGTCTATGTGTGCACACCACTGTTCACGTAAATGCTTGAAATCAGATCGCAAGGAGGTGAACGAACGCATGCACTGTACACGCTAGGAAATGACTGTACGAGCGACTATTAAACTATTAACGACGAGCGATTACTAACCGCACGGAAAACGTCCTCAAGACACTCAGAGAAACAGCACGACTGAGAAGTCAAAGTAACACCGTTAAACGCACCAGAGCTACTGCGGTGTGTGCGACCAACGTCCAGATTGCGCGGCGGGTCGCGTTGGGTCTTTGTGTAGCGCTTCACACTTAATTCAGCAACCCAGGGTCTTTGGTATTAGAAACGTGCATAAAACCCAACGTGAAAACCACATACAAAACACATTTATCCTATAAATTCATACAGGATGTTCATCCATGAGACGAACATATGGCTGAGGTATTTAAATTTTAGTTAAACTTCCGTCCCAGTCAGGGTGCAGAGAATTTGTAAAGTTGCTCCGCAAAGTCTTCCGGGTTTATTTGACGCAAGAGGATGTCCGCGAGTTTTCAAAACATAGTCAATGGATGAAAATGAATTGGGTGTATGCAGCTAAAATGAAATAAATGAATAAAAATAGTTTCTTGGTCAGGGTCTTCCATTCATTTTCGAAGGAAGAGTACAAAAATAAAATAATAAAAATAAAAATAAAAAATAAAATATTGTGGCATGGTGTTGGAAGGAGAAGCAGGAAACCGATCCATTTTAACACAATAAAGCTCTTTTATTTAAATTGCCATAGCAACATAATTTACGCATGACGCCGCGATCACGTAGAACAGACTCAACTCGTACATGAAACATGAGGGAATGTCATAAATGCGACAACATTACACACACATGGCAGAGAGGTTCCGACAGAGTACAACTACATAAACTGACACGGGGTAACTTAAACTAACAGCACAAACAATCAATCAACCGACGCTACACAGCCCTCTCGCAAGAGGTCAGACATCCCCGGCGACCACTCCAGGATACAGCAGTACATCATCACAGCCAGAGCCGGCCCTGGGTATAATTCCTTTTCTACCCTGGGCACCACAGTTACTTCTGCCTTTTTGACGTCTTTACGGGGAGCTGTCACTCACAAACAAACAAACAAAAAAAAAAACCGCATGCATGCGAGCCCCCCCCCCCCCCCCCCCCCCCCCCCCCCCCCTGGACAGATGGCGCCCCTAGCATTTGCCTATATTGCCTAATGAAAGGGCCGGCCCTAATCACAGCATTACACATAGCAAGAATATGGTACAACATCACCACAGCATAAATGCAGTGTTAGAAATGCAATGCAGTGTCATAACAATGTCAGGAGGTCCAGCACAACAGAACATCATAATAAACAATTTTTTTTCTTTAAATATCCAAAAATGCAGAACATGGTAAAACACATCAAACATTGGCATCAACAACCCCACAGTCAGTCTAAAACCCACACACGAACACATAAACATGACAATAAACAGTCTGCCTTTTCTTGCTAATGTCTCATTGGCCACCGCAGCTGTCACTCCATCTGGTTCTAGCATGTGGGCTTGCAAACTGTTTTGCGAGGTAATTGTCCAGGAATCCGTGTTCATCCGCGGCTGTAAGTTAAAATGTTGTGCGTTTGTTCTGCCTGGGTCATTTTTGATCAGGTGGAGGTCCTTGTGAGGTTGTTGTTGGTTGTTCCAACAGCTTCTGCTGAAGAAGAGTTTCAGTGCACTGAGGAGGTTAAAGACCTGGCTTTGCAACTGTATGAAACAGAAACGCCTGAACAATGTGGCAGTTTGTCACATACACCAAGGAAGGCTTGATGCCTTGGACAGGAAAAAAATGTGCCAGTAATTTATCTCTGCCAATGATCGAAGACAACACGTGTTTGGAAGTTTTGGATAAGTTGATTTTAAATAAAATGTATGATCAGTACTTGCATAGAATTATGGATATTTTATTCAATTTCTCCCATTCACTCGTCAAAATAAACCAAATTCTGCTTTTTTACTCAAAAATCAGGTTATGTAATGTTATAATGTTATGTAAGTGAGGATGTAAATGAAAGCTTCTAGGCTGTAGTTTAGCTGTAAACCCCCCCCCCCCCCCCCCCCAGCGCCCCAGTTCTCAAGCCATATGTGTCCCTCCCACCTATGAAATCAAAATTTCGTCTATGCTGTCACTCACAAACAAACAAACAAAAAAAAAAACCGCATGCATGCGAGCCCCCCCCCCCCCCCCCCCCCCCCCTGGACAGATGGCGCCCCTAGCATTTGCCTATATTGCCTAATGAAAGGGCCGGCCCTAATCACAGCATTACACATAGCAAGAATATGGTACAACATCACCACAGCATAAATGCAGAGTTAGAAATGCAATGCAGTGTCATAACAATGTCAGGAGGTCCAGCACAACAGAACATCATAATAAACAATTTTTTTTCTTTAAATATCCAAAAATGCAGAACATGGTAAAACACATCAAACATTGGCATCAACAACCCCACAGTCAGTCTAAAACCCACACACGAACACATAAACATGACAATAAACAGTCTGCCTTTTCTTGCTAATGTCTCATTGGCCACCGCAGCTGTCACTCCATCTGGTTCTAGCATGTGGGCTTGCAAACTGTTTTGCGAGGTAATTGTCCAGGAATCCGTGTTCATCCGCGGCTGTAAGTTAAAATGTTGTGCGTTTGTTCTGCCTGGGTCATTTTTGATCAGGTGGAGGTCCTTGTGAGGTTGTTGTTGGTTGTTCCAACAGCTTCTGCTGAAGAAGAGTTTCAGTGCACTGAGGAGGTTAAAGACCTGGCTTTGCAACTGTATGAAACAGAAACGCCTGAACAATGTGGCAGTTTGTCACATACACCAAGGAAGGCTTGATGCCTTGGACAGGAAAAAAATGTGCCAGTAATTTATCTCTGCCAATGATCGAAGACAACACGTGTTTGGAAGTTTTGGATAAGTTGATTTTAAATAAAATGTATGATCAGTACTTGCATAGAATTATGGATATTTTATTCAATTTCTCCCATTCACTCGTCAAAATAAACCAAATTCTGCTTTTTTACTCAAAAATCAGGTTATGTAATGTTATAATGTTATGTAAGTGAGGATGTAAATGAAAGCTTCTAGGCTGTAGTTTAGCTGTAAACCCCCCCCCCCCCCCCCCCAGCGCCCCAGTTCTCAAGCCATATGTGTCCCTCCCACCTATGAAATCAAAATTTCGTCTATGCTGTCACTCACAAACAAACAAACAAAAAAAAAACCGCATGCATGCGAGCCCCCCCCCCCCCCCCCCCCCCTGGACAGATGGCGCCCCTAGCATTTGCCTATATTGCCTAATGAAAGGGCCGGCCCTAATCACAGCATTACACATAGCAAGAATATGGTACAACATCACCACAGCATAAATGCAGAGTTAGAAATGCAATGCAGTGTCATAACAATGTCAGGAGGTCCAGCACAACAGAACATCATAATAAACAATTTTTTTTCTTTAAATATCCAAAAATGCAGAACATGGTAAAACACATCAAACATTGGCATCAACAACCCCACAGTCAGTCTAAAACCCACACACGAACACATAAACATGACAATAAACAGTCTGCCTTTTCTTGCTAATGTCTCATTGGCCACCGCAGCTGTCACTCCATCTGGTTCTAGCATGTGGGCTTGCAAACTGTTTTGCGAGGTAATTGTCCAGGAATCCGTGTTCATCCGCGGCTGTAAGTTAAAATGTTGTGCGTTTGTTCTGCCTGGGTCATTTTTGATCAGGTGGAGGTCCTTGTGAGGTTGTTGTTGGTTGTTCCAACAGCTTCTGCTGAAGAAGAGTTTCAGTGCACTGAGGAGGTTAAAGACCTGGCTTTGCAACTGTATGAAACAGAAACGCCTGAACAATGTGGCAGTTTGTCACATACACCAAGGAAGGCTTGATGCCTTGGACAGGAAAAAAATGTGCCAGTAATTTATCTCTGCCAATGATCGAAGACAACACGTGTTTGGAAGTTTTGGATAAGTTGATTTTAAATAAAATGTATGATCAGTACTTGCATAGAATTATGGATATTTTATTCAATTTCTCCCATTCACTCGTCAAAATAAACCAAATTCTGCTTTTTTACTCAAAAATCAGGTTATGTAATGTTATAATGTTATGTAAGTGAGGATGTAAATGAAAGCTTCTAGGCTGTAGTTTAGCTGTAAACCCCCCCCCCCCCCCCCCCAGCGCCCCAGTTCTCAAGCCATATGTGTCCCTCCCACCTATGAAATCAAAATTTCGTCTATGCTCCCACCCGAACATGAGTATCGCTGGTGTGAAACCAGTGGTCTCCTGCACCGCTGAGCGGCAGGCCAACAGCACGACAGGCAGCCGCTTGTCCCAGTCACGTTGGTGTCCTCTGATAGCGATGGCCAGTTGGGCGGCCAGAGTCCAATTAAATCGCTCGACTCACGGACGTAGTTTTGGGGGGGGACGGGGGGGACATGTCCCCCCCACTTTTTCAAAAGCCGGTTTTGGTCCCCCCCAGTTTTTACAGTTAAAACCAAATATTTAAGTAGCGACGAAATCATGTCCCCCCCACTTTTTAACGGTTAAAAAAACAATATCCAAATAGCGACAAATCTAGCACTAGGATCATGCAGCTCCGAGCTCCCCCCCCCCCCCCCCGCTCAACAATTTTTGTTCACAGCGCTCAACAATTTTCATTCAACCACCCCCCCCCCCCCCGCTCAACAATTTTTGTTCACAGCGCTCAACAATTTTCATTCAACCACCCCCCCCCCCCCCCCCGCTCAACAGTTCGCCACCCCAGGTTGTGTCCCCCCCACTTATGAAATCAAAACTACGTCCATGGCTCGACTAGCCCATCACACTGCGGGTGAAGGGTGGTTGTGCACGTGATGTGGACGCCCATGAGTCTACAGACCTCCCCCATCACCTCGGACTCAAAGTTCCTGCCTTGGTCACTGTGCAGGACCTCAGGAACACCGAACCTGCAGAAAAAGTTGTCCACCAGTGCCTCAGCTGCTGTGACAGCGCTCTGGTCCAGCACAGCATAGGCCTCCGGCCGCTTAGTAAAATAGTCCATTGCCACAATGATGAAGCGATTCCCCGCGTCCGTAACAGGGAACGGGCCCAGGATGTCCACCGCCACCCTCTCCATGGGGGAGCAGGACTGCATTGGCTGGAGAGGAGCGCGTGCAGTCCTCGCAGGGCCCTTCTTTGCGGCACAGACGTCACAGCAGTGGACGTGGAGCTCCACGTCAGCACGGCATCCCGGCATCCCGGCCACCAGAAGCGTTGCCTTAATCTCCCTAGTGTCTTGGTTATGCCAAAATGCCCAGAGTCCGGCAGCCCATGAACCGCCTGTAGCACAGTGTTGCGGAGGTCTCTCGGCACTACCGCCTGCGTCAGACTACGCCCGTTGCTCGGGTCTTCCCACACACAGCAAAGGATGCCCTTCATGACCGTCATGCTGCTCCAGCTTGATCGGATGGCTTTGGCTACGGGACCCAGCCGCACTACAGCATCCCAATCCGGCATTAACCCCGCCTCAACATTGCGCAACGCCCACTCTAATTCAGGATCTCCCCTCTGGGTCGTGGACAACTCCTCACCGGAGACGCACAACAGCGTCGGTGGGACAAAGGGGGCCTGACCAACCGCTGCGCAATGCCCCACCTCAGCAGTTCTACTCTCAGCGCGCTGTCAGTACGCGCAGTTCGACTCCGAACACGGACGGCGGGACAAGGCGTCAGCGTTCCCATGGCTATGACCCGGACGATGCTCAGCCGTGTAATCAAACTCCTGCAGTCTCGCGAGCTGCCCCTCGGGTTCATAAAACCGCATCAACCACAGTAGTGACGCGTGATCAATGCCCAGTTTAAATGGGACGCCGTAGACATATGGCCGAAAATCCCGAAGCCCTTCCACGAACGCTAACAGCTCATGCTGCGTCACGCAGTAATTTCGCTCAGCTTTATCCAGCCGCCTGCTGAAGTAAGCGATCACACGCTCTGACCCGTCTTGCCCCTGCGAGAGCACAGCACCCAGACCGTGATGACTGGCATCTGGGTCGACCACAAATTGCCAGACGGTGTGGGGTACGCTAAAAACGCCTCTATCCGCCTCGTCGGACCAGCAAAACTTGGTATTTGTTGTGTCTTTACTCCAACATAGTGAATAAATGATTCAACTCAGCGGTAGAACGAACATGACTTTACTTAGCTTAACGGTAGTCTCAATTTTACACATATCACTGCACTGACAGATAACCTATAGGTAAACTAGGTAGCTAGGGGAGTGGTTCCGCTGAAATAAATAGATCCACTTAATATACTACACTCCTCCCCTTTTAGATTAATGCTACATAACTAAAGTAAAATATAACATTGCCAATGTATTTAACACAATCTGTCACTCAGTTGACATATGTTGAAACTTTTTTTTTCTCTCTTTTCTTAAGCCATAAGTCCCATAAATGAACTTCACAAATCCAATCTTTTCGGTGGTGCCCTGAGTCGTTCAGGGTTACGCCTCGGAACCTGTGGAGTGCTCTCTGTAGGGGGCACTTCCTCTGTAACTGTGGGTGTCACTGTACTATGATGGGAGCTGGTTCCAGGATCAGGTGGGCGCCAGTGGCGGCTGGTGCAAAAAAAATTGAAGGGTGCGCAAAAAAATGAAAAACAAATAAAGCGGTCTTAGTGCCCTTTATTTATTTGAACATGAATTTTGCCCTCCTTTCCTTCTGGCTTGCAAATTTCTCTATTACATTAGTATTAAATTCAGTCATCTATGTGACTAGTCTTTTCTCCATTGACAACATGGCCAATGCATTCAGTCTGTTCTGGGTCACTGAGTTTCTCAGAAAAGTCGTGACGTTTGCGTTTATCGGAAAGATGTTTTAAGTCTCGTACCCCGGTCCTTGTCCACAATTTTTCTGTGCCAGGACTTTGAAAAAACAAACATGGGAAGCAGTAAAAGGCATTGCTTACATCGCATCCAGCTAGCCAGCTCCGTTTGTCATAGGAAGAGCTGGAAAAGGCTCGGGTGTAAGCTCATCCTCGATCACTCGCGTTCTGCCGAATTTGTAAATTTGGTTGATCCGGGCCAAGCTCCTTTATCCTTTTTTTTCTTCAATTGAACGCTGTGTGAATGGATTTTTTTGCAATGCTAAAATGGAATTTTCTCTCATTTTGTAAAAGATGCTGCTCCAACCTGTAGCTATTCAACGTGAACCGAGTTAACGAACCGCAGATGACTGACTGACACTACCAACGTGAGTGGGGGGTGTCTAACAAGAGTGGGAGTATCCGGGGCGCAGAGAGCTGCGCCCCGTGGAAAATCTGAAACCGACCAATTAAACTGCACCCTCACATCACGTGCTTGGCAAAAGTTTACGCATCTACATTGACTCCCATTAGACCGGCGCCCCAACCAGGAAGTGTGCACAATGTAAGCAATTAAATACAATTATGTGTTTACTCTTTTAATAAATTCAAACGTGGCTATATTAGACACACAGTGTGACTAAATAATTTCCTCACTATTGCAATTTATAATGAACTCATTTTAATATCGGAACAATATTAAGGGGGCGGCACCCCAGCGCCCCGTATTGACCAGCCGCCACTGGTGGGCGTGCTGGTTGCTCTGGTGTTTCTGGTTGAGCATTCAACAGCTGGTCCACATGACGTCTCCATGTATGCTCGCCAGTGTCCACTTCATACATCAGAGGGCCACTCCTAGTGACTATCTTTCCAGGTGTCCACTTGTCCCCTCAGTAATCACGTGCCAGTACCTGCTGTCCCACATCGAAGCTTCTTGCTGTTCCACTCGAAAAGCCGCTGAACTGTTTGTTCTGCACTTCTCTCCTCAGGTTTGGCTTTAGAAGGTCAATGCGAGATCTCAGCTGTCTGTTCATAAACAGTATTGCAGGTGTCTGATTGGTTGTTATATGGACAGAATTGCGGTACACCAGAAGGAAATTGTCAATTTTGTGTTGAAGAGAGATGTCTTCTTTTGTCATTGCTTTTATGGACTTTTTGAATGTTTGTACGAACCGTTCTGCTAAACCATTTGTTGCTGGATGGTGAGGTGCTGACTTGAAATGTTTGATACCATTCTTTTTCATGAAATCTTGAAACTCTTCAGAAGTATACTGTGGGCCGTTGTCACTCACAATTTGCTCAGGCAGGCCAACCTTGTACTGTGATGTCATACACCTTGGAAAGTGTTGGGTCATTCCGCATTTCTTTTCGTATCATGGCATTTGTAATTGGCAACTGGTCTATCAGTGTTGCGTGGAACATTTCAGCCGGGTCACCCTTTGATGGAATTTCTCCCACAGACGTTGACAGTGGGAGGCGTGACAAACCATCAGCATTGCAGTGTTGTTTAGTCCCCTTGAACTCGATGTCATACGAGTGTGCTCCTAAGAACAGGGCCCATCGTTGTAGTCGCGCGGCTGACATCACTGGTACTCCGTTCCGCGGATTGAATATTGACACTAGGGGCTGATGATCAGTCACTAAGGTAAACCTTCGCCCATAGAGGTAATGGTGGAACTTTTTGATACCCCATACTAGGCTAAGGGCCTCCCTATCTATCTGTGCATAATTGCGTTGGGCACTTGAAAGGGACCTTGAAGCAAATGCAATGGGGCGTTCAAGTCCATTATCCATTGTGTGCGATAAGACTGCACCAATGCCGTACGGAGATGCGTCACATGCTAGACAGATGGGTCTGGATGGATCATAATGGGTAAGTAGCTCGTCAGATGTTATTAGTCTTTTCGTTTCTGCAAATGCCTTTTGACATTTTTCCGACCAACGCCATTCCACTCCTGTCTGCAGTAGTGCATTTAGTGGATGCAGCACTGAAGCAAGGTTTGGTAGAAACTTGTGGTAATAGTTGGCGAGACCCAGGTACGATCTCAATTGTGACACATTTTCAGGTTTAGGTGCTTTCAGCACTGCCTCAATTTTCTCGTGACTTATATAAGCCATGCTTGTCGATGACATGTCCACAGTATGAGATTTCTCTTTTGAGAAACTCACATTTCTCTCTCTTTGCACGTAGGCCGTACTCATTCAGCCTGGTGAGTACTTTGCTCAGGTTCTGGAAGTGATCATCATCATCTTTTCCTGTTATGATAATATCATCCAGCATTGTGTTCTAGGTATGTCCTGGAGCACCTGATCCATGGCTCTTTGCCAGATGGCACATGTTAATGGAAATATTTAGAACTGCCATGTTTCTCCATTATTATTTGATATAAAAAAATACTTGTTTAAGATTATGCCAGTGTATTTCAGAGGCTGTTTAGAATGTCATTACACATTTTTCAACAACTTATATTCTTGGCGCTGCATTTATATGGTTACACCATTTAGACAATTTTGCCCTTTTTTTCTCTCAATATTATCTCAGAACGTAATAAAATCAGGCATGTCAAGACAGTGGTGCAAAGAAAAAGATATTTCAAAGTAAATTATAGCTTTATTTTGACATTATCATGTTTCTTAGTTATTCAAACTTCAGAGACAGAAAAAAAGAGTGGCATGTTTTTCACCCTATTACACTTATTCTGTAGAATTTCATTTAAAATTCATCAGTAAGTTTATTCTTTTCTTTTATTACAGAAACATATTATTGTACACAATCACATAATCCTGTGTGAGTACATTAGTGTTGATGTAATTGATTCTGTGGACTAAAAATATTGCTCCACTGAGTAGTGAAATGGCTTCTCATAATCTCGCCTTCCAAACAACCAAAACAATGTAGTTGTGTTTCAGTGTTAATACCCTGGACCAGATAAACACAGTGTTTGCAAAGTCTCAAAAATCAATCTGAACACAATCTGGATATATCAAAAATCTGACTTGGCCTGGCAATCTGAACATAGTCCAAGAACATTCCCTTTCCTTCCATGTTGCTTACAATCAGGAGAGTGAAGTTCTGGGCACTCAGTAATTCAGCTTGAATCCTGTGTGATTGGGCTGCTGGTGTTGGTGGAGAGAACACTGTCTAATATAACTCTTCCCACACTCACCTGTGTGAACGTGCTTGTGTAGGCGGAGACTAAATTTCTTTCCAGTAGAGATATGGCCTCTATTCAATGTGAGTGTGCAGGTGTTGGTGGAGATGGCTCTGTGTACTGAAATTCTTTTCATACTGTTAGCAGTGATTCTCTCTAGTGTGAATGTGCAGGTGTTTGTGGAGACGATCCCGTCGATTAAAACCTTTCCCACACTCTGAGCATTGATATGGCCTCTCGCCTGTGTGAGTGCGCTGGTGTTGGTAGAGATGACTCAGATAAGTAAAACTCTTCCCACACTCTGAGCAGAGATAGGGCTTCTCCCCTGTGTGAATGCGCCAGTGTCTTTGGAGATCACTCTGACTAGTAAAACTCCTCCCACACTCTGAGCAGTGATATGGCTTCTCTCCTGTGTGAGTGCGCTGGTGTCGGTGGAGATGATTCCATTGAGTAAAACCTTTCCCACACTCTGAGCAGCGAAACGGCTTCTCACCTGTGTGAATGAGATGGTGTCGATGGACATTACTCCATCTATTAAATCTCTTCCCACACTCCGAGCAGCGATACGGCTTCTCTCCTGTGTGAATGCGCTGGTGTCTTTGGAGATCACCCTGACTAGTAAAACTCTTCCCACACTCTGAACAGAGATAGGGCTTCTCTCCTGTGTGAGTGCGCCGGTGTCTTTGGAGATCACCCTGACTAGTAAAACTCTTCCCACACTCTGAGCAGTGATACGGCTTCTCTCCTGTGTGATTGCGCTGGTGTTTGTGGAGACTACTCTGTCTAGTAAAACTCTTCCCACACTCTGAGCAGCAATACGGTTTCTCACCTGTGTGAATGAGATGGTGTCGATGGAAATCACTCCATCTATTAAATCTCTTACCACACTCTGAGCAGCGATACAGCTTTGCCCCTTTGTGTATGCGCTGGAGAGTTTTGGATAACATTCGTGGATTTCTGAAGCTGCGTTTGGGTGCCAGATTCTCATATTTAATTTGTCCTGACTTCAGCAGTCTGACATACTCCTCATGGTGACATGTCCTGATGTGTTTGTGGAGATACATTTGAGCTGTATAGGAATGTGGACACACAGAGCAGGAGAAGACGTGCAGGAGTGCAGAAGAAGATTTGAGTTCTGGAAGAGAGGAAAAAACAAACTTAGTGGCAGCTGCAGCATTATTACTGGGCCATACATAATAAACACATTAATCATACAGAACATCATATGAAACAGGAATATGTAACAAAAGCCCCGCCTCCTTTCTCTGTGTTCTTTTTGGGTTCATGCCTGCCACTGGTTGTTTTGATGTAATCCTATCTGGCCCAGTCATGCACAGATGCTACATTAGCGCTGTGGCTATTATCCAACAATCAGGTTGTAGCACAATGGCTGACAGTGATAAAGTGAACTCAACCAATAGTACTTCCATTCATTGATACATAAAGTGAGGAGAACAAGTATTTGATAAGCTGCCGATTTTGCTGGTTTTCACACTTGCAATGCATGTAGAAATCTGTAATTTTTATCATAGGTGCTCTTCAAGTGTGAGTGATGAAATCTAAAAACAAAATACAGAAAATCACACTGAATGACAAATTATTAATTTGTATTTTATTGAAAAACGAAACTTAATACTTGGTAGAGAAACCTTTGTTTGCGATTACAGAAGTAAGACGTTTCCTGTAGTTCTTTACAAGGTTTGCACAAACTACAGCAGGGATTTTGGCCCACTCCTCCATACAGATCTTCTCCAGATCCTTGAGGTTTCTAGGCTGTCGCTGGGCAACACAGAGTTTCAGGTGTCTCTAGAGATTTTCGATCGGGTTCAGATCTGGAGACTGGCTAGGCCACTCCAGGACCTGGAGATGCTTATTATGTAGCCACTCCTTAGTTGCCCGGGCGGTGTGCTTCGGGTCATTGTCATTTTGATAGACCCAACCGCGACCCATCTTCAGTGCTCTTACTGAGGGAAGAAAGTTGTTGGCCAATATCTCGCGATACATGGCTCCATCCATCCTCCTCTCAATGCAGTCGCCCTGTCCCCTTTGCAGAAAAGCGTCCCCAAACCATGATGCTTCCACCTCCGTGTTTCACTGTAGGGATGGTGTTCTTGGGTTTGTACTCTTCCTTCATTTTCCTCCAAACACGGTGAGTGGAGTTTAGACCATAAAGCTCTATTTTCGTCTCATCTGACCACATTACCTTCTCCCACACCTCATCTGGATCTTCTATATGGTCATAGGCAAACTTCAGACGGGCCTGGACATGTGCTGGCTTAAGCAGGGGGACCTTGCGTGCACTGCAGGATTTTAAGCCATGATGGCGCAATGTATTACTAATAGTGTTTTGGAAACAGTGGTTTCAGCTTGCTGCACGTCATTGACCAGGTCCTGCCGAGTAGTTTTGGGCTCTTTCCTTACCTTCCTCACTATCAGTGCAACCCTACGAGGTGAGATCTTGCAGGGAGCTCCAGACTGAGGGAGGTTGACTGTTATCTTTGTCTTCTTCCATTTTCTAATTATTGTGCCTACAGGTGTTGTCTTCTCATTAACCTGTTTGCCTATCTTCCTGTAGCCCATTCCGGCCTTGTGCAGGGCTATAATTTAGTCCCTGATGTCCTTGCACAGCTCTCTGGTCTTGGCCATTGTGGTGAGGTTGGAGTTTGTTTGTGTGTGAGTGTGGACAGGTGTCTTTTTATTCTATTTAGTTCAAACAGGTGCAGGTAATACAGGTAAAGAGTGGAGAACAGGAGGGCCTCTTAAAGAGCAACTAACAGGTCTGTGAGAGCCAGAATTCGTACTGTTTGGTAAGGTATCAAATACTTATTTCCTGTAATAAAATGCAAATTAATAATTTAAAAGTCATTCAGTATGATTTTCTGGATTTTGTTTTTAGATTCCATCACTCACACTTGAAGAGCACCTATGATAAAAATTACAGATTTCTACATGCATTGCAAGTGTGAAAACCAGCAAAATCGGCAGCGTATCAAATACTTGTTCTCCTCACTGTATATAGGCCATCATCCAACGTAATTAGATCCTATAATACCTGTAATGATCCAACTATTTGGTAAGTAATTTAACTTCTAAACAAGCCTATTTCCTCCTTAGGGTTATAATTATTATTCTAGGTTATAATCTCAGACCTCCTCAATAGTTGTTTTGGTTAACACTGTGTTTAAACTTGCTTAACTCACCTGGTATAAAATCATTCTTATTATTACGATCATCATGTCCACCACGGATGCAGTCCACCAGTCTCACTGAACACGTCTTTAATGGAGTCTGCAGTGTGTGCTGGTCTCCAACATTACAGTTAGAGCCCAGGGACTCTGTGGGGTTTGGGTCGATTTTATCCACAGGAGACATATTGATTTCAACTTGTATCTCCTGCTTTATGCATTGGCTTGTGGTGTTCCAGTCAGTGTCCCGTATCTCCACAGGGTTTGATTCAGTCTTACACACCACAAATACAGAAGGCACATTCTGCTTCTCCTGCTTTATGTATTGGTACTCAGTGTTACAGTCAGGTTCCAGTGTTTCTGTGAGTTTTGTTTTCATTTCACACACTGGAGACAGACTGGATACATCCTCCATGTCCTGTGGTGTGTGCTGGACTCCAGCGTTACAGTCAGGTTCCAGTGTCTCCATGGGATTTGCTTCGGGTTTACACACTGGATTCTGACTGAGAATATCCTCTGTGTCCTGTGGTGTGTGCTGGTCTCTCTGACCATAGTCTTGTGTTTCTCTTTGGTTTAGTTCAGCTTTATAGACACTGCACAAAGTGGCAACATCCTTCTAGACAAAAGATCACAAAAACATTATAAACAAACAGGGCAAACACAGTGTAAATACGGAGTTATTCATACATGAAACAGCAAACATGATTCCGCACCAGTTGAAGGCATTTGATTAACACCATAAACACATGCGTATGTTTTAAACATGCAAAATACTTTTTTGGTGTTAAAAAAATGCAATGACACATACCTCTTTAGAAAGATTTTCTGTTTGCTGATTCAACTTTCTCTCCAGCAATTCAATCACTTTTCTCAGTTCACAGACTTCAGTTTGTAGGTTTCCAATGTCCTCCATGGAGAGGTCAGTCCCTACTGACTTTGTGCAGGATGTTTCAGAGTCACATAACAGGTGTAACTCCAGTAGAACCTCTCCACCCTCCTCTCCACCCTCACTGCCATCAGCAGACATCTGCAGTGGTGGAACATGAGAAACTGTTTAATTGAATGAAGGAAAAAAGAACATGCACACAACTACTTGTACAGAACACACTGTTGTAGTTCGATATGTTATTTAAAATGGTGGTTATTCTCAAATAACTGTATAGTAGTTTCCAGTAGGGCCTGGTAGTTCAATAAGTACAGCAAGTGAAGTTATTCTAGCTTTACAGCTGAAGCAGTTACAAAATCAATGGCTTCCTATGGGAGGATGGATGGATGAATAGAAGGACAGAGATAATAGATGGATGAGTACAGTCAATATGGAATGCATTTTGGTGTTTGGGGTCAGCTACTGACTACTGTCACCAAGTTTGATCACCATAACTTGAAAATTAAGAGAGTGATTAAATCAATGTAGGGATGTAGAGATGACAAAGAATGAATGTCTATAAGAAAATAATGGGCTGTTTAAGACCATATTAGAAAATGTAAGCCCATATTTAACATATGTACAGTTGGGTCAGTACAGCAGATTTAGTTGTACTATCTATACAGATGAAGGGGTTATAAAGTCAATAGAGTGATGGGTAAAGGATGAATATCCTATATATACATAGTAATAACACATACAACATAACATATATACAACACAGGAGCTAAAAGGCAGTGAAAATTAATTGAAGAAAATGCATGAAAAACGAGGAATGAAAAAGAAGGGATCAAAGTGAGAAGAATTGTGAAAAGTGGACGAGTAATTTCCATCCATCCTCTGACTACCATAAAACTGTAGACGAAACAGCATGCTATTATTTGTATCGGAAAAATAATACTAAAAAGTTTCGAGTAAAACAAACCGAAAACAGTCATCACAGTTCTACCATTAACAGAAGCGACGGTGGGCAGCAAATATCATATTCACGTAAATGCTTGAAATCAGATCGCAAGGAGGTGAACGAACGCATGCACTGT
This sequence comes from Brachyhypopomus gauderio, assembly GCF_052324685.1. Classification (NCBI taxonomy): domain Eukaryota; kingdom Metazoa; phylum Chordata; class Actinopteri; order Gymnotiformes; family Hypopomidae; genus Brachyhypopomus; species Brachyhypopomus gauderio. The sequence goes on along the minus strand of NC_135230.1, from coordinate 3,270,320 downwards.
ACACGCTAGGAAATGCCTGTACGAGCGAGTAAACTATTAACGACGAGCGATTACTAACCGCACGGAAAACGTCCTCAAGACACTCAGAGAAACAGCACGACTGAGAAGTCAAAGTAACACCGTTAAACGCACCAGAGATACTGCGGTGTGTGCGACCAACGTCCAGATTGCGCGGCGGGTCGCGTTGGGTCTTTGTGTAGCGCTTTACACTTAATTCAGCAACCCAGGGTCTTTGGTATTAGAAACGTGCATAAAACCCAACGTGAAAACCACATACAAAACACATTTATCCTATATATTCATATAGGATGTTCATCCATGAGACGAACATATGGCTGAGGTCTTTAAATGTTAGTTAAACTTCCGTCCCAGTCAGGGTGCAGAGAATTTGTAAAGTTGCTCCGCAAAGTCTTCCGGGTTTATTTGACGCAAGAGGATGTCCGCGAGTTTTCAAAACATAGTCAATGGATGAAAATGAATTGGGTGTATGCAGCTAAAATGAAATAAATTAAGTTAAATAGTTTCTTGGTCGGGAGCTACCTTTAATGAAGAGTAAAAAAATAAAATAATAATAAAAAACACAATAATAAAACAACAATATATTGCATTTAACTTTATTCTACATCAAGCAGGTTTTGGCCGTTAACGCACTACCATTTTAGGTGTCATTGTGTTGTATAAATCAACTTAAATATTCGATTGTAGGTGACGATATGCAGGTCCTCTGTACGAGCATATAATATAGCGTAACATGGAAATCTTTAATACTGTCCTGGGAAAACACCAACAATAACAGATGGCCTTTCTCCAGTCCATTACCTGGTTCAGGTGCCACAAGAGGGCGGAGCTACACGCAGGGCAGGAGAGAGGAGACACGGCGTACACGACCAGGAGGTAGCCGGGAGCCACTTCCACAGACATTAGGAAGTGTTGGACCTAGTTTGCAGTGTATCGAGCTTTAGCTGTGGTCTGACACAGCTCTGAGTCTCAGGTGCTATGTTCAAAAGAGACGACTACATACTGTACACTACATATTGCACTCAGTACTTACTGATACAGAGACCATGGGAGCATGTAGAAGACTGTGATTTAAAAGAAATAAAAATAATGTGAAACATTTTCTATCTTTCATCTGAGAGACATCCATTAACTTGATAATCGTAAATTTTCATGGGCTATGTTTGATATTTATCTGTGTATTTACAGTCTACAGTGTAAAATTTTACTTAACTATCATAGTTATGATTAGCCACAGATGAACTGCATACCGTGTTATAACACTTATTCAGTAGAATTTCATTTAAAGGACATCAGTAAGTTTATTCTTTTCTTTTATTGCAGAAACATATTATTGTACATGTAACAGTTAAAATTAAAGTAGAATAAGCACCTGTGTGAATCCTGTCAAAATGAATATATGTGAAAAGAAAAATTATTTAAGAGCTACATTACCCTGTATCCGTATGTACCTTAAAGAGGTTCTGGCTCTATTGTTATCTAGCCTTCACGCGCTCCCTGCTTCAGTTGCACGGGTGTTCTGCTGTAAGTAGGTCACGCAGAGAGAGCTCAGCTGTTCATGAGTTATTTCTAATATATAGAAATAAATCACATTATATATATATATATATTAGTGCTGTCAATTCCAGGTGCCGCGATTAAAAGTCCTCACCAGGATCCTCAGGATTTTGTTCAGGCTTCCTGGATTGTGTTGATTCCACTAATTTTACCTGGATTGCTAATTAGGATATCTAGCAAGCTTGAGCAAAATCCTGGTGAGGACTTTTAATCGCGGCACCTGGAATTGACAGCACTAATATATATATATATATAAGTGCTGTCAATTCCAGGTGCCGTGATTAAAAGTCCTCACCAGGATTTTGCTCAAGCTTGCTAGATTTGGACCATGTGACATACTTAGAGAAAATTACAGCCATCAATGAGTTGTGATACTATACAGGGTTACAATTATTTTCTTGTTGTCTCATAATTCACTAAATATAATGTGTTATTTTACGACACGAGATGTTATTAGCACAAAAACCCATTCTATATATGCTAGGTGGTGGAGTCAGTTGTAAAGCAACCTAATTTCTTGTAAACATTGAATTGCACAATTACAGAACTCTTGTAAATATGGGAATGACGTGGTTAGTTTTCTTTAATGTAATCACTATACGATCACAGTTTTCAGTTATTCGGGTTTTATTTTCTTGTCAACTTTATTAGTTTATTTCATATGAATGTTTGTAGGAGCTTTGATACTATTTATTCTACAGATTGCATGGATGTTCTGCTGTAGGCAATAAAATCAGAGAAAGTCGACCAGAGCCAGTACTCTGTCTAGTAAAATGCCTCCCACACTCTGACCAGCAATACAGCTTCTCTCCTTTGTGAATGTGATTGGGTTGAAGGAAATCACTCCATCTATTAAATCTCCTCCAGAACTCTGAGCAGTGATACAGCCCTACTCCTTTGTGAATCTGCCAGAGAGTATCAGATAACATTTGTGGATTATTTCTAGTGTGAATGTTCCAGGGCTCATGGAGACCACCCAGTCGAGGAAAACCTTTCCCACACTCTGAGCAGTGTTATGACTTCTCTCCTGTGTGAATGCGCTGGTGTCGGTAGAGATGACTCGGACAAGTAAAACTTCTCCCACACTCTGAGCAGTAATACGGCTTCTCTCCCCTGTGAAAGTGCTGGTGCTGGTGGAGACTACTCTGCCAAGTAAAACTTTTCCCACACTCTGAGCAGTAATACGGCTTCTCTCCTCTGTGAATGCGCTGGTGTTGGTGGAGACTACTCTTTTGAGTAAAACTCTTCTCACACTCTGAGCAGTGATAGGGCTTTTCTCCTGTGTGAATGAGCTGGTGTCGGTGGAGATGACTCGGATAAGTAAAACTCCTCCCACACTCTGAGCAGTAATATGGCTTCTCTCCTCTGTGAATGTGCTGGTGCTGGTGGAGACTACTCTGCCTAGTAAAACTTTTCCCACACTCTGAGCAGTGATAGGGCTTCTCTCCTGTGTGAATGAGCCAGTGTCTTTGGAGATTACTCTGACTAGTATAACTCCTCCCACACTCTGAGCATTGATATGGCTTCTCTCCTGTGTGAATGAGATGGTGTCGATGGAAATCACCCCATCTATTAAATTTCTTCCCACACATTGAGCAGAGATACAGCTTTGCCCCTTTGTGAATGCGCTGGAGAGTTTTGGATAACATTTGTGGATTTCTGAAGCTGCGTTTGGGTGCCAAATTTTCATATTTAATTTGTCCTGACTTCAGCAGTCTGACATACTCCTCATGGTGACATGTCCTGATGTGTTTGTGGAGATACATTTGAGCTGTATAGGAATGTGGACACACAGAGCAGGAGAAGATGTTCATGGGTGCAGAAGATTTGAGTTCTGGAAGAGAAAAAAAAACTTGGTGGCAGCTGCAGCATTATTACTGGGCCATACATAATAAACACAATAATCATATAGAACATCGTATGAAACAGGAATAATTTACAAAAAGATGTCTTATGGAGTAACAGGAAGCCCCGCCTTCTTTAAGCCCCGCCTCCTTTCTCTGTGTTCTTTTTGGGTTCATGCCTGCTGCTGATTGTTGTGATGTAATCCTATCTGGCCCAGTCATGCACAGATGCTACATTAGCGCTGTGGCTATTATCCAACAATCAGGTTGTAGCACAATGGCTGACAGTGATAAAGTTGACTCAACCAATAGTACTTCCATTCCCTGATACATAAATAAGCCATCATCCAACGTAAGTAGAACCTATAATACCTGTAATGATCCAAATATTTGGTAAGTAATTTAACTTCTAAACAAGCCTATTCTGGGCTTACGGCCACACCAGCCTGGTAATGCCCAATCTCATCTAACCTCGGAAGCTAAGCAGGTTTGGGCCTGGTTAGTCCTTGGATGGGAGACCTCCTGGGAATACCAGGTGTTGTAAGCCCTCTGGACAGGTGGGGCTCATCAACCTTGGAAGGTAGCTCACCTAGGAGAAGGAAAACACAGATTCCAAACCTCCGCTGCCTTGCTGCATACCCTCTCATGGGAAAAGCTAAGGGAGTAAACCCTGACAGAAAACCTGGAGCTGGAGTCCCAAAGGTGGTTTGACCTTGACCTATAGTCAACACCGGCAACTCCTGCGGCGCAACTGAAGCCAAGCTGTACTGACTCTGTCTTTCCCTTGGATTCTTCAGCTGTGAAGAGAGGGGGGACTGCTACATGGGCAACAGCTGGCCCCACATTTCATCCTGACTAGGCTTTGTAGCTTCACATCACTGGAGATGTCACTCCAGCATCATCGCAAAATGTCAACTCAACACGGGAGGAGGCAGATACCGTTTATAAGCTAACCCAATTGGCAAAGGAAATGTGCGCCAGGGTGTCCTTCGATGGGGGGAGAGGTCATTGCGCCTCACTGTACAGCTACTGCCCGCCTCAATATGGGCAGCCGGCCAATTATATGCTGTCCCGCCATGGCTCACCTGCCCCACTGGGTGTCCCGAATTCACTGCAGACCTTCAGCACATCGATGATGCTAGGAAAAACGCAGTCATTGACAGGGAACTCTTACGACTAAATGTTGACATTGCTGCTCCACAGGAGACCCGGCTGGCTAACAACGGCACCATCAGAGAAGCTAACTACACTTTCTACCAACAAGGGAAGTCTCCGGACCAACTAAGGCAGTACGGTGTTGGCTTCGCGGTGAAGAACATGCTTGTCAACTCCACTGAGCCCCCCCACAGCGGACACAGAGAGATTACTTACCCTCCGGCTGTCAACATCTTCTAGCCCAGTCAGCATTCTCAGCGCATATGCCCTCACTCTCTGCTCCACTGCTGAGGCGAAAGACCAGTTCTATCAGGGCCTTGAAGACTTCAAAGCAAGAGTAGGAGCTGACCACGAGGCTTGGCCCACCTGCCTCGGAAGCTTCGGGAGGGGAAAGATCAACGAAAATTGCCAGAGACTGCTCAAGCTTTCATGCCACTAAGGCCTGTGCGTGACCAACACCTTCTTCAAATGCAGATCCACCAGGTGTCATGGAGACACCCTTGCTCCCGCCACTGGTACCAGCTCGAACTCATCATCACCAGGAAAGCAGATATTGGCAGCATCCTCCTCACCCGCAGCTACCACAGCACAGACTGCGACACGTACCACGCCCTCGTGGTAAGTAAGGTGCACATAACGCCAGCGAGGTTGTACCACTCCAAAAAGAAGGGTCGTCCACGCATCCACACCAGCTGCACCAGCAACCTCGTGAAAACCCAGCAGTTCATCAGCAGGATGGAAGATGCCCTCGGCGAGGGAACGACAACAGATGACACCATCGACTACAAGTGGCCACGTGTCCGCGACACCATATAGTACTCCGTCATTATTGCCTACGGGAAGAGAGAGTGGAAGAACGCTGACTGGTACGAGGCCCACTGGGAGCAACAGGCCCTACCCCCTCCAAGATCGCCCCCCATAAGTACAAAACAGGTAAGGTCATCATTGGCCAGGAAAAGCAGATGCAGTGGTGGACCGAGCATTACCTCGAGGTGTATGCAACAATGAACATCGTAACAGACACTGCACTCAACACCATCCCAGATCTGACAGTCATGGAGGAGCTAGACACCCCACCCACTGTGGCAGAGCTCAGCAAAGCCATCAAGTGCCTTGCCTGTGGGAAAGCACCTGGGAGCAATGGAATACCCCCAGAGGTCCTGAAGAGCGGGAAGTCAGACCTGCTCAAGTCACTCCACCACCTCCTCTGACTTTGCTGGGAACAGGGTTACATCCCCCAGGACATGAGACGCCAACATCATCACTTTGTACAAGAACAAAGGAAACCGAAGTGACTGCAACAACTACTGAGGAATCTCTCTCCTCAGCATCATTGGCAAAGTGTTCGCCCGGGTCACTCTCACCCGACTAAAGGCTCTTGACTCCTGCGTCTACCCAGAGTCCCAATGTGGCTTCAGGGCTGGCCGATCAACAGTGGACATGATCTTCTCAATACGCCAGCTGCAGGAGAAGTGTCAGGAGCAGCAGATGCCACTCTACATCGCCTTCATCGACCTTACAATGGTGTTTGATCTGGTCAGTCGAAGTGGGCTCTTCAGCTTGCTGCAGAAGATTTGGAAGACACCTGCTCACTGTGGTCATGTCCTTTCATGAAAACATGCACAGCACTTCAGCTCGTCACTTGCCTCTCCCACGCGTGCAAGGAGTTTGGACTGACCATCAGCTTGAAGAAGACAAACATCATGGCTCAGGGCACAGAGACTCCTCCAAACATCATCATTGATGGATACCCCCTGGAGGTTGTCGAGAACAGGGCAGTCATGGCCTGGTGATAGGGAACTGGTCTTGTGACCAGAGGGTCGTGGGTTCGATTCCCAGACCTGAGGCTATGACTGAGGTGCCCTTGAGCAAGGCACCTAACCCCAACTGCTTCCCGGGCACCGGGCTAGGGCTGCCCACTGCTCTGGGCAGGTGTGATCCACAGCCCGCTAGTAATCACTAGTGTGTGTGTGTGTGTGTGTGTGTGTTCTAACTGCACAGATGGGTAAAAAGCGGAGGACAAATTTCGATTGCGGTGAAAAATCACAATTGACAAAAATATGGCACACACACACAACTTCACCTACCTTGGATCCACTATCTCCAGCTCTCTGTCGATCGACTTGGCGATTCTGCTGTTGATCTCCAAGGCAGCCACAGTCATGGCCAAATTGAACCAGCGCGTGTGGAACAACTCCAGCCTCACTGAGAAGACCAGACGGTGTGTCTACCAGGCCTGCATACTCAGCACTCTCCTCTATGGCAGCAAAACGTGGACCAATATGCAGGGCACGAAAGGAAACTCAACAGCTTCCACATGAGGTGCCGGTGGTGCATACTGCTGATCAAATGCGAGGACAGGGTCCCAAACACCGTGGTGCTGGAGCAAGCCAACATGAGCAGTTTGCATCCAGTTCTCAGTGAGGGACGTCTCGGGTGGTTTGGCCATGTCAAGACAAGGGACGCAGGCCGCATTCCCACCTCCTCTATGATGAGCTGGCCAAAGGAAAACAGGGCACCCAAAACTGCGATTCAGAGATAACTGCAAGAAGGACATGATGCAGTACTCCATCAACCCCAACACATGGGAAAGTCAAGCAGATGACCGCCCAGCCTGGAGAATCGCAGTCAGGCAGGGTACGTGTGCAGAGGCTGAGCGCAACGAGAATGCCGCACAGAAAGGTCCAGGCAGAAGCAGCAGCAACAGAAGCTACAACAGCCATCTGCCTTCACCTGTACCAAGTGCGGCAGGGAATGTCACTCCAGAATTGGACTGCACAGCCATTCCCAGCGGTGCAGATAGACTCAAAATAAGCTACACCATTGTCTCTTGAGATGAACGGATGCTGACGACGAAACAAGCCTATTTCCTACTTAGGGTTATAATAATTATTCTAAAACGTTTCTAGGCTAATCTCAGACCTCCTCAATAGTTATGTTTTGGCTAATACTATGTTTAATTAAACTTTCTTAACTCACCTGGTATAAAATCATTCTTATTATTACAATCATCATGTCCACCACGGATGCAGTCCACCAGTCTCACTGAACACGTCTTTAATGGAGTCTGCGGTGTGTGCTGGTCTCCAACATTACAGTTAGAGCGCAGGGACTCTGTGGGGTTTGGGTCGATTTTATCCACAGGAGAAATATTGGTTTCAACCTGCATCTCCTGCTTTATGCATTGGCTCATGGTGTTCAAGTCAGTATTGCGTGTCTCCACGGGGTTTGATTCAGTCTTACACACCACAAATAGAAAAGGCACATCCAGCATCTCCTGCTTTATGTATTGGTACTCAGTGTTACAGTCAAGTTCCAGTGTTTCTGTGGGTTTTGTTTTCATTTCACACACTGGAGACAGACTGGATACATCCTCCATGTCCTGTGGTGTGCGCTGGACTCCAGCGTTACAGTCAGGTTCCAGTGTCTCCATGGGATTTGCTTTGGGTTTATACACTGGATTCTGACTGAGTATATCCTCTGTGTCCTGTGGTGTGTGCTGGTCTCTCTGACCATAGTCTTGTGTTTCTATTTGGTTTAGTTCAGCTTTACAGACACTGCACAAAGTGGCAACATCCTTCTAGACAAAAGATCACAAAAACATGAACTTAAACAGGGCAAACACAGTGTAAATATGGAGTTATTCATACATGAAACAGCAAACATGATTCTGCACCACTTGAAGGCATTTGATTAACACCATACACACATGCGTATGTTTTAAACATGCAAAATACTTTTTTTGTGTAAACAATTTCTTAAATCCCATGACACATACCTCTTTAGAAAGATTTTCTGTTTGCTGATTCAACTTTCTCTGTAGCAAATCAATCACTTTTCTCAGTTCACAGACTTCAGTTTGTAGGTTTCCAATATCCTCCATGGAGAGATCAGTCCCTACTGACTTTGTGCAGGATGTTTCAGAGTCACATAACATGTGTAACTCCAGTAAAATCACTCCACTCTCCTCTCCACCCTCACTGCTGTCAGCAGACATCTGCAGTGGTGCAACATGAGAAACTGTTTAATTGAATGAAGGAAAAAAAGAACATGCACACAACTACTTCTACAGAACACACTGTTGTAGTTCGATATGTTATTTAAAATGGTGGTTATTCTCAAATAACTGTATAGTAGTTTCCAGTAGGGCCTGGTAGTTCAATAAGTACAGCAAGTGAAGTTATTTCAAATCAAATCAAATATATTTGTATAGCGCTTTTCACAACACATGTTGTCACAAAGCAGCTTTACAGGATTTACAAGTTTTATCAATCATATGGGTCTAAATCCCTAATGAGCAAGCCAGAGGCGACAGTGGCAAGGAAAAACTCCCTAGATGGTGGGGAATAGGAAGAAACCTCGGGAGGACCAAGACTCAAAAGGGAACCCATCCTCTATTGGGCGGCCCGTTAACACACAAATTACACAATAACAAATTATTGCACAAGTCACAAACAAATCACACAATCAGGCTAAGTATAAGGTAACTAGAATGAAAGTTCTTGGTGTTGATATTGTCAATGTAAATGTCTTGTGATGAACGCCAGGTTTTCATTCTAGCTTTACAGCTGAAGCAGTTACAAAATCAATGGCTTCCTATGGGAGGATGGATGGATGAATAGAAGGACAGAGATAATAGATGGTTGAGTACAGTCAATATGGAATGCATTTTGGTGTTTTAGGTCAGCTACTGTCTACTGTCACCAAGTTTGATCATCATAACTTGAAAATTAAGAGAGTGATTAAATCAATGTAGGGATGTAGAGATGACAGAATGAATGTCTATAAGAAAATAATGGGCTGTTTAAGACCATATTAGAAAATGTAAGCCCATATTTAGCATATGTACAGTTGAGTCAGTACAGCAGATTTAGTTGTATTATCTATACAGCTTTAGGAGTTATAAAGTCAATAGAGTGATGGGTAAAGGATGAATATCCTATATATACATAGTAATAACATATACAACTAGGCCTGTGTTGAAAAAATCGATTTTCCGATTCAGAATCGATTCGCATAAGATGATCTGATAATCGATTCGTACGTCCAAAGATCGATTTTTTTAGTGAACTTTTACCCCCGCCTCGTCACTGAATTCACGCAGGCGTGCTCGGTCTAACTAACTGTAAAACAACATGGCGTCAGACAGCGCCGGTAACGACGATAGTCAAATCGTCTATGTAAAAGCAGAAGGACAGTTTATCCAGTGTCAGTGACTATTTACAGTTAGTCCATGTCACTCACAGTTTACCCAGTGTTTTTACAGTTTAAAAAAGTTAAAAATGTTCTTGTAACGTTGGGTGCAAGGCGAGGGACGAGACAGAATCCTTTGCACTTTCCAAATCGTTACGTTTATTACATTTACCAAAGCGCAGACAGCGCACATAAAACACGTTTACATATAACATGTGTGACTCAAACAACGACGAGCACAGGACGCTGCGCGAACACACGTTAAATAGACAAACCACATAAACCCCACGTGATGACGAGACGAGTCACAGGTGAGGACTATCACAAGACGCACCCGCACCCACGGAGATCTACAGACGCAGACGAGTAGACGCAGACAACGTTAACACGCCCAACAGGGAGGGGTCAGGGACCGTAACGTGACAGTTCTGTTCTTATATTCGCACTTTAAAGAAAAATACACGTTTACATTTTATACTTTCAGTTTATTAAGTGTGAGCACTTTTTAAATAAAAATGCATTTGGTAGCAACAGCTTTTGGGTGAATTCTTAATTATTTCAATCATAATAATAATGCACTCACCCACCCCTACTGTACATTTTGTAATAACAATACCTTAGGTACTTTTATGCATACTTTCTGGAATTGTCCAGAAGTGTCAACATTCTGGAATAAGGTAATTAGAACTCTCTCTTCATTAACGGACACTAATTTCCCAATAAGCCCATCTCTGCATCTTTTACTTGACAGTTCTACTTTTCCTACGACAAAGAGAGTACGGAAAATCTGGTTGGCTGGCATGACGGCCGCTAAAAAGGTGATTGTTCAGCGCTGGCTTCCGCCCCACTCGCTTTCCCATACACATTGGTTGCACTCTCTCTTAGATATTCTCTACTTAGAACTCTCTTCAGCTAGAGTCAATAGAGCACATCCGGATATACTGAGGATATGGCTAAATGTAATTGAAGATGCGAAAATTCTCCTTTTATCATGATCACTTTCTGTACATGGAATTTGTCTCTATATACATATTGTGCTAAGTGAGTGGTGGCTGGGTGGGAAGGGATAGTTATGGGTAACGTGAACTGGTTTTAGTGGGTTAATTGTGGGTGGGTGGGGTGGGGTGAGATGGGATTTAAAAAGAGAGATTTGTTTATACTGTTTGTTCCATCTGTTGTCTGGAAAATCCTCAATAAAAACTTGATAAAAAAATAATAATAATAATAATAATGCACTGGTTAGTGTCCCAGGAGTCCACTGTTGCAGATATAGACACCTCAAAGATGTCCTCTGTTTATTGTCCAGCCGTCAGTAACTACCAATTACCAGTAACTATTTGCTGATTAATAACGATATAATACTAGTTTTAACATGTTGCTTCTGTACATAGTCAGGAAACAGCTCAAATTTTTAATAATTTTTAATAACACTCAGTGATGGCTAAGTTACCTTGAGAAAGTAGGCTAAGTTACCTTGAGATTACTGATTACTGATTACTCCTTTTAAAAGTAACTTAGTTACGTTACATATTACTTGATTTTAAAAGTAACTACGTTAAATTACAAGTTACTTTAGTAGTTACATTCAGCAGCAAAATAAATTTTTCCAATACTCACTTTATGTCGCTACAGTATCTCCTGACATTACGTTTGTGTAGCTGCGCGGTATTATTTGTAAATTTATTTGTAAACGTAATACAAGTGAACTGGGGTGGGTTTCCCGAAACGTTCGTAGCGCCAAGTACTTCGTAACCTCATATGAAACGTACGAGGTTAAGAAGTAGGCTACTTAGCGCTACGAACGTTTCGGGAAACCCACCCCAGTTCACGAAATACCATTACAATTTCAAGCATTTTAAAGTAGGCGACGTTAGTCAAAATTCCAGCACTTTTCAAACGTGGAACACAAAGCAACATTAAAATTGGTCAGGTAAATGTTCCTTCCCCTGTTTTTGAGGGGTGTTTCTTTACACTACCACATATCGTTACGGGAGGACACTGCACAGAATGACTTGTAAAACGTGCTCGCGCTCTCACAGGGTCGAGCGCAGTGTGCGGAGTCGAGCGCTACGGTCAGACGCAAAAGTAGAACTGAGCCAAGAAGAAAGCAAAAATATATATTTTACTAGGGAAAATATAAATAGTAACGCACAGTTATTTGGATAAGTAACTTTAATCTGATTACTGGACTGGAAATAGTAGCGCGTTATATTACTCGTTACCGAAAAAAGTGGTAAGATTAGAGTAACGCGTTACTAAGTAACGCATTACTGACATCACTGATAACACTAAACCCCGAATTGGATCGAATCGATTAAATCGGATTAAATCGAAATAAATCGATTCTTAATCTTCAGAATCGGAATCGGATCGATTCTTGGAATTTGAATCGATACCCAGCCCTATATACAACATAACATATATACAACACAGGAGCTAAAAGGCAGTGGAAATTAATTGAAATAAATGGATGAAAAACGAAGGATGAAAAAGAAGGAATCAAAGTGAGAAGAGTTGTGAAAAGTGGACGAGTAATTTCTATCCATCCTCGCACATCAGAGTTGCCAACTTTTCAAGATCGCTAGGAGTGAGATTTGAACCTGGAGGCGGTGGCGAGTGTAAATGTGTTGGGGGGCACAAATTAATGGACACAAATTAAGTATTATATCGCGATCTATCGGTGTGAAGACTGTCAAATGCGTGTGTCTCACGCTCAATGCGTGAGAGTTGGCAACCCTGCATCAACTTTGGTGAGGTTATTTTGAAATTGGGCACAATGGGTGCAGTTTTCCATACAAGTCTAGCCTATATCAAAAGTCGTCGGATGGAGACATAAAAAGGTGGATACGGGTGGTGCATCTCCCTGAAAAGCACAAGCACGTATTTCGGGTATAGGGCGACGGTTCCTAGAAAGTTTGGTGGTTGTAGTTAAAAAACTGTAGACGAAACTGCATTACATTGTTTGCATCGGAAAAATAATACTAAAAAGTTTCGAGTAAAACAAACCGGAAAACAGTCATCACAGTTCTACCATTAACAGAAGCGACGGTGGGCAGCAAATATCATACTCACGTAAATGCTTGAAATCAGATCGCAAGGAGGTGAAAGAACGCATGCACTGTACACGCTAGGAAATGCCTGTACGAGCGAGTAAACTATTAACGACGAGCGATTACTAACCGCACGGGAAACGTCCTCAAGACACTCAGAGAAACAGCACGACTGAGAAGTCAAAGAAACACCGTTAAACGCACCAGAGCTACTGCGGTGTGTGCGACCAACGTCCAAATTACGCGCCGGGTCGCGTTGGGTCTTTGTGTAGCGCTTCACACTTAATTCAGCAACCCAGGGTCTTTGGTATTAGAAACGTGCATAAAACCCAACGTGAAAACCACATACAAAACACATTTATCCTATAAATTCATATAGGATGTTCATCCATGAGACGAACATATGGCTGAGGTCTTTAAATGTTAGTTAAACTTCCGTCCCAGTCAGGGTGCAGAGAATTTGTAAAGTTGCTCCGCAAAGTCTTCCGGGTTTATTTGACGCAAGAGGATGTCCGCGAGTTTTCAAAACATAGTCAATGTATGAAAATGAATTGGGTGTATGTGGCTAAAATGAAATAAATGAATTAAAATAGTTTCTTGGTCAGGAGCTTCGTTTCATTTTCGAATGAAGAGTAAAAAAATAAAATAATAAAAATAATAAAATATTGTGGCGTGGTGTTGGAAGGAGAAGCAGGAAACCGATCCATTTTAACACAATAAGGCTCTTTTATTTAAATTGCCATAGCAACATAATTTACTCATGACGCCGCGATCACGTAGAACAGACTCAACTCGTACATGAAACATGAGGGAATGTCATAAATGCGACAACATTACACACACATGGCAGAGAGGTTCAGACAGAGTACAACTACATAAACTGACACGGGGTAACTTTTTTCCCCCACCACCACCCCCTCTCTTCGGAGGACTATTGATACTTTATTGTTTATTGTTTATTCAATCATAAAACATATATAAATTTAGTAGGCCTACATTTTAAATGGGGGGGGGGTATAAAGGGAGAAGAAAAGGGGGGGTGTAAAGGGGGACAGAAACAAAAGGAAGAGGGGGTTAAACAAAAAAATGTGATAAAAAAGCGAGTTTCGAGTATATGTATAAATATTTAACTTATCCCAACAAACATGCGACGTCAGAAAGACGTTAAAATCAAGTCTGTATCACGTCGGTCAGTCCAGACCCATTTTTGCATGTCTGGTGGACGTTCAAAACTGGTTCAAAATCTGACTGTGTGACTAGGACCTTAACCTTTTAACTTAACACGAACGTCTATGATGAGTTTTCTATCTGAACGTCTGACTAGGACCTTTATTGGATGTCAGGACGTGCAAAAACTGCAACTGAACGGCAGTAGACGTTTAAAAAAGACGTCGCTAAAACTTTCATTCTGGCTTTTCAGTGGACGTCTTTTGAACATCTGACAAAGTGTCTTTGCTCGTGCTGGGAAATATTGAAATGGACCTTGAAAGTGACATACAAGTGTTTGAATTCCACAAGGTGTATGAACCCTGCAAACATGACTTTGTTCATCGCGCTGAAGTGCGGCGCACGCGAGGTCGTGCACCTCTCGAATTTTGTAACTTCGCGCGCGCCGCGCCTCAGCGCAATGAACAAAGTCATATTTGCAGGGTTCAATTCAAGCTTGTACCAATATTTCCCAGCACGTTAAACTTAATTAAGTTAAATATTTATACATATACTCGAAATGATTCAAAATATTGCGCTTTTAATCACATTATTTCATGGTTGTTTATTTTCAAAATGGATGTAGTGTTCTTATTATAAAGTAACATATCGCGAGAGTAGAGTAGTGACGAACGCAAGGTCACTAACGAGATTAGAAGGATTGAGAAGTAGCCGCGACGAATATGTATGTGTGCCGTGTTGAATGTGTTGATTAAAAAAACCACGATAAAACGGACACTACTCTGGTGCGTGTGATCCCTAAAACACCACAACTGGCGACGAGGATGATCCCGACAGCATAGGAGGACGGAAGAAAATTGCTCTCTCAGCTGTTAACGGACCCGGGGGGGGGGACGAAAAAAAAAAGTCTACAAACGTCGGTGCTACGATTCCGGATTTTCACTGAGAATTCGACAACATTCTTTCAGGGAAGTGAAATGAGTTTTCTGTGTAATGCCAAAACGTTTAATGATAGGAATTGAGCGTGCATATTCCAGAATTGCTGATCACGTAACTTGTTAGAAGACTCGTTTAAAATCGAAAGTAAAAAAAAAAAGAAAATGGCTAATGCTGTCCCGCTCGGTGGGCTCGCACCACCGAAACCATTGGACACTGTTGGAGAGCCTGAAACTTTACATCAGCGATGGGAAATGTGGAAGAGTGAACTTGAAATATACATTGTAGCGTCAGGAGTCGTAAATGCTGCACAAAAGCGAGCTGTGTTATTGCTAACAGGGGGAGAGGGACTGCGTGAGATATGGAAAAATTTCACTGACGAGCAGAAAGCCCACCAACCCGCTACTGATGAGCAACCTGAACGAGATGTATATCAAGTAGCCATTCGACTCCTTGACAACACCTTTGCATTAAGGGAGAACATACCAAAAGCCCGTACAAAATTCTGGGAAACAGAGCCCAATGCTGGTGAGACAATAAATAATTTTATCATTCGCCTCAAAGTACTAGTGAAAACATGCAACTTCGATGCTGAAGCTGATAACCATGTAAGAGATAAAGTACTACTGCACATTAAAAATTCTGAGTTAAAAGGCAAATTATACAGAGAAGATAATCTTACACTGGATCGCCTTATCCAAGTAATTGGCTCATATCACTATAAGGAGGCGCTAATCCTCAGATCTCCAGCAAATACAAACCATGTCTCTGGTAGAGCAAGGTTCAAAACAAAGCCCAAGGCACCACCACAGTCAGGGTGTTACAAGTGTGGTGCACAAGGACACATAGGTCGCGAATGCATCCGATCCAAGAACCACAAGTGCAGCCACTGTGGGAAAAAGGGTCACTTTGATGATCTCTGCTTTCACAAAGATAAATATAAGTCAAACCAAGATGACACACTGAGTCCACGGGGACGTAGCAGAGCTTCAGGTCGCAGCAGGGATGATCCAAAGCAAAGCAAAGGTCGAAACAAAAAAAACCAACATAGGGTAGAAGAGGGAGAAAACGACTCACAGAGTGGTTCCGAGGAGCTCTACCTATTCAGAATATCTAAAGCAGAGGACACCCTAGATCTGTGCCTGAACGGTTTCACCTTACCCATGGTGATAGACTCTGGTGCTCACCACAACACGCTGTCCGAGCATGATTTTAAAAGATTACAGAAGGCCAGGACTGAAGTCAGTCTGCAACCTGCCTCCACAAAACTGTATTCTTATGCCAGCAAGCAAGCCCTCAGGCTCTTAGGCAAATGCACACTTGAAGTTGAAGTCCCAAACACAACACGGTGTGCTACTGCTTCATTCTTCGTGGTGCCACGAGCACAGGCGTCACTCCTGAGTAGCAGAACCAGCAAAGAGCTAGGATTGTTGAGAGTTGGCATCAATGCGAACATCCTGAGCTGCTCTGGAGCCGACGTATGGTCAAGTCTACGCAACAAGTACCCACAAGTCTTCACTGGGCTGGGGAAACTCAAGAACTACCAGCTCAGACTAAAAATTGATCCAGATGTCACTCCAGTCATTCAGCCCGTGCGGAGGATTCCCTTTAACCGGAGGCAGCGCGTCATAGAAAAGTTACAAGAGCTAGTTGACCTAGACGTCATTGAGCGAGTGTCAGAACCAGCACATTGGGTGAATCCGCTAGTCACTGTGGAAAAAAGGCCAGAAAATGACCACAAACACGGAGATGTGAGAATCTGCATTGACATGCGAAGAGCCAATGTGGCCATCGTCCGTGAGCGTCATCCTGTGCCTACCATTGACGAGACAATCCAGGAAATGGCCGGAGGGAAATACTTTTCCAAAATTGATCTCAACATGGCGTATCACCAAGTAGAGCTCCACCCCGACTCCAGAGAAATCACAACATTCGCTGCACCAGGAGGACTCTACAGGTATAAAAGGCTCTTATTCGGAGTGAACATGGCCTCAGAAAAATTCCAACAGATAATCAGCCAAGTTATCAAGGACTGCCCAGGTGCGTACAACATGTCCGACGACATAGTCCTAGTTGGCAGCACAGAAGCTGAACATGACACAAGGCTTGCTACCGTAGTGCAACGGCTAGCTGAAAGAGGACTGACAGTCAATGAAAAGAAATGCCAGATCAAACTGACATCCATCAAGTACATGGGTCATGTCCTATCACAAGAAGGTCTTAAAGTGTCAGATGAAAAGGTCAAAGCCATCACACATGCTCCCCCACCAACAGACGCGTCACAAATGCGTAGCTTCCTCGGATTGGCCCAATTCTGTGCAAAGTTCATCCCACAGTTCGCCACAATAACTGCGCCTCTCTGGGAACTCACTAAGCAAGATGCTGAGTGGAGATGGGACAAAGAGGAACTGTGTGCGTTTGACCAGCTCAAAGATGCTTTGATCAACGCCCCCGTCATGGCATACTACTCAGTTGGAAGACCAACCAGAATCACCTGTGACGCTTCCCCTATTGGCGTAGGCGCCATCTTAGAGCAACAACAGGCAGACGGAGTCTGGAAGCCGGTGTATTACGCCAGCAGGAAACTCACACCCACTGAGACACGTTACTCTCAATTTGAAAGAGAAGCTCTCGGAGTATTCTGGGCCTGTCGAAAATTCAGCTTGTATCTCATCGGATGTGAATTCAAGATCCTCACAGATCACAAGGCGCTTGTGAAAGTGTTGTCACCTAATTCAATCCCTCCATCAGCCAGAGTGGAACGGTGGTTGCTGTACCTGCAACAGTTCACCTACCAAGTAGTCCACATCCCTGGAAAAACCAACAAGGCTGATCCCCTGAGTCGTCAACCTGTTGGTCATCGCGACAAAGCTGAGGAGAGAGAAACAGATGAGTACATCTACAGTGTCATCAAAGATTCCACGCCTCATGCTCTAACCCCCCGTGAGATCGAGCAGGTCTCCAAGGATGATCCGACTATCTCCAAGCTGCGCCAAGCCATACAGACAAACGACTGGACCTACTTTAAGGGTACAGCATTCCAGGCGGTCAAAGATGAACTTTGGACGGCTGGACAGATGGTCATGCGAGGAAACAGGATCGTGATTCCCGAAGCCCTGCAAGAGCACGTGGTACAGTTGGGACATGAAGGACATCAGGGGATTGTACGAACGAAAAACCGACTGCGAACTAAAGTCTGGTGGCCTGAAATTGACAAGATGGTGGGAGAGCAAATAAAGCGATGCTACCCTTGTCAAGTGATCGGCAAGAATGCTCCACCAGAAGAGTTAGAGCGTACGCCATTGCCAGACCAACCCTGGACTTACCTGGCAGTTGACCTGCTGAGTATCTCTGAAGGTAACTACCTGCTGGCTGTAGTTGACTACTACTCCAGGTGGCCCGAAGTTGCCTACATGAAGGTCACCAATGCCACCAATGTGATTAATGCTCTCGAAAAGATGTTCCAAATTCATGGATATCCCAAGTATCTGAGAAGTGACAACGGACAACCGTTTGCATCCAGAGAGTTTCACGAATATCTCACCGCGCATGGCATCATTCAGCTGAAAGGAGTACCATACTGGCCTCAGTCGAACGGAGAAGTGGAAAGATTCAACAGAACAATTCTGAAATCAGTGAAGATAGCCAGAATTGAAAAGAAAGATTGGAAAATTGCACTGAAAAGTTTTCTGTTCCACTACCGGACCACTCCTCATGCAGTCACGGGAGTGTCCCCGGCAAAGCTGTTGATGAACAGAGATCTCCGCGACAAACTGCCAAGCTTCACCGGTATGCCTGCTGACAGTGATGAACCCCATGCAGCTGTTTCAGAAGAAATCCATGACAAGGACGCTTTGCACAAGCTAAAACGAAACATCGCTGCTAATCAGCGAAGAGGGGCTAAGGATCAGGAAATAAAACCAGGAGACACCGTTCTTTGCAAGAACCTACACAAGTCCAATAAGCTAGACCCCAACTTCGAGTCACAGCCATATGAAGTCATCAGGAAACAAGGAAATGCAGTCATCATTCAACAACCCAACAGCCCACCCAAAATGAGAAATGCTGCTCATGTGAAGAAGTTCAACAGTGATGGCAGTCTCAGTGCTCCCTCCATTCCAAATCCAGTTGTCACACCGGCTGAGTCGGTCCCAGTCACCATTCCCACACCCACCCAGTACCCCCCTTCCGTAGATCCAGAGCCCATGACAGCGGTACCGACACCTGATGTCCCTGTGAAGTCGACTCGTGTCCGGCATCCACCTGTGTGGCAGAAGGACTTTGTTATGTCTGCCTGACCGATAACCTTAACATGTAAAAAAAAAAAAAGGAGAGTGAAAGGAGAATGGTGTTGTTGTTTAAAAAGAGGGAAGGGAGAATTACTTATAAGTTTAGTTTAAAACTGATATTTATTTATTTTTCATTCTGATATAAAGGAAAGAACACTTATGTTAACATGTCAAAATGGGATTAGTTCAGAATGCAGAGCTGATGTCATACAAGTCAAGTTCAACATGGTATAGCTACATTGGAGTAGATATGTTTCATTTTCTTCAATTCTACCTCCAGGAATTTCATTATTAAAAAGAGGGAAGATGTAGTGTTCTTATTATAAAGTAACATATCGCGAGAGTAGAGTAGTGACGAACGCAAGGTCACTAACGAGATTAGAAGGATTGAGAAGTAGCCGCGACGAATATGTATGTGTGCCGTGTTGAATGTGTTGATTAAAAAAACCACGATAAAACGGACACTACTCTGGTGCATGTGATCCCTAAAACACCACAATGCCCAATCTTAACGTCTTCACGTTCTCTCATGTTTCATCCTGGAATTACAAGAGGCTCGTATTTGTTAATGTAATACAAGAAAACTGTTCAGTCAGACAGATATTTGTTGTGAAACAAAGTAGTTACAATTTAAACATTTTCAAGTACTTTAGCCTAAATTGCAGCACTTTTCAAACCTGAAACACACTGAAACACAAAGCAGCATTAAAATTCGTCAGGTAAGTGTTCATTCCCCTGTTTTGAGGGGTGTTTCTTTTATACTACCACATATAGTTTCGGACAACACTGCAAAGCGGAAAGTATAAAGCCTCCACCGCTCGCGGAGGTTCACGCGAGGTGCGCGCGGAGTCGAGCGCTATGGTCACTCAACCAGGCTTTAGCGCCCTTCATTGAAATGTTCCAAAAGCACCGCTTGCAAACGGGCTTGTTCATGTCCTTCGGTTTTCCATCTGTAACAAGTAAGAATGATATTCTTAAACAGGCTATGTATTTTGTATATGGTTTTAGAATTTTGTTTTTAAAGATGAATTAACTAATAGACTTGTAGTTGTACATACGGTATGCCTGTTAACAGTCGTCTACAATAAAGAAACTTTCAAGTCATTACTTGCAGTTAGGGTTGCCACCTAGGTCTGACAAAAAACAAGGATACACTGTCATACGCGAACGTAAATTGTTGACGGTGGGGGGGAGGGATTAAAAATATGGATTTTAAGTGTGCAGAAACAGTCTAAATAGTCGTCTGAACTAACCTAGTGAAAACCGGGACATTAAATTATTTTTTTTGCCGGGACCAGTGTTAATTTTGACAGAAATTTTTGATTTAGTTTTAGTCTTAGTCTTTTGACTAAAATGTAATTTAGTTTTAGTCATAATTTAGTCATTGATTTGTTTTTAGTCTTAGTCTAGTTTTAGTCTACTAATTATCATTAGAATTTAGTTGAATAATATCAAAATAATTTAGTTGACTAAAATATAAATGGTGTAGTAGTCATTATATACACTTGCACAAAATGAAACATTTATTAACCAGTTACAGAATATTATTTTTTGTATGTGCAATATATACAAAAACAAATTTCCAAACAACTCTATTGACCTGAACTTATAGTTATTGAGCATAACAATAACAAAACATTGATGACCAGTAGGTCCGCTCTACCTGAAAACATATGGAGTTTATGAACAATGCATATTAGATTCTATATAAAACTGTGCGCCGTAAAACAATGCCATAGCCCGCAGATGTCGTTTCATTTGTCGTATTTGTCCCGACATCATCATTCCTCATGGTTTACACAGCATCTTGTTTTTCTCAAAGTCAAAGGAGAAATGTGTCCATATATCGCCGCTCATCTATCTCCCTGCTGACATTGTCGAGTTAACGTCGAGTTTAATTTCATGAGTGACCACAGTTCACGGGCTAGTTTTGTCCTAACGGGTTCTGCGCGATGTGAAGACGTTAGTTCTGATTGGATGGTTACCCGGTTTGTCCCGCCTCTCCGTGTACGCTAAAGTAGTTACGGTTGGATCTCTTCTTAACTTATCCCTACCTTTCACAAAAATAAATCAGGTCTGATTGAATGTCGTCGCTGGCCAATATTTTCGTCTCGTTTTTATTCGTTGACGAAAATGTCCTTTAATTTCGTCATCGTTTTTATCCCTTCGTATAGTTTTAATTTAGTTATCGTCTCGTTTTCGTCATGAAAAAAGGTTCGTTGACGAAAACTATGACGAAAATTATTCGTCAACGAAATTAACACTGGCCGGGACCGAATATTAAAACAAAGGAAAACCGGGACAGACCGGGAAAACCGGGACAGCGACGTGAAAACCGGGACAGTCCCGGGAAAACCGGGACAAGTGGCAACCCTACTTGCAGTACTGCATGCTACACGTGTCATCAGTAATGTCATCTTATGCTAACGACATCTTATGCAACGTATTTAAAATTTAAGTACAACAATTTTTCTTAGATTAAATAAGTATATTTTTGTTTAAATCTAAGAAAAATTGTGCATGAAAGGTGAAACTATATTTACCTGTGATTCATTATTATGCTGATCGGCTTCTGCTCCTTTTATCTTTGCTTCAGTGTACTGTTTTAGGTTTAGGATTTGGGATTCTCTTTGGGGGATTGAAATACTTGGATTTGGACTTAGATTGACCAGCAGAACTTTCCCTCTTCCATTTCTCTTCATGATCATCTACAGATTTGTTAGAAACTGTGAAGGCTTTCTCAAGAATTTTCATTGGAAGACCATGCTTAATGTGCTCTACGTCCTTGTAAAGAGGAAAACATTTTGGAGATAAACTCTGCTGGTCTGAGGTACTTCTTCTTTCCCAGGATGTTTCGTTTCACCAAACCAAACCACAGCTCCACATGGCAGTTTGTTTCTCTGGTTTTGGAAGTTTTATTTGTTTCACTGGTTGTTGGTGTCTCATGTCGTGTCAGATCTCCAAGCAACATACCACTCCACGGTGGGATGAGTCCCATGTAGTTTTTCAGCAGAACATCAATTAAACCAGGACAAAAGTAATGGTTTTTAATGTTGGCTGAATCCTCAGACAGAAAGTCACACTCTGCTTGGTCCCGTATCACTTGAAAAGTACGTGTGAAAGGTGACTTTCCAACAGTGGTGCTACTTTCATCAGTGATCATTTCCTCAGCTTCCTCCTCATGTTGACTTTTTTCATCTGTTTTTCCTGCTTTGTGAAATGCAGTTTTGCTTTTTTTAACCAAACTGGAGCATTCTTTTGCATCCAAGAGTACACACATGTTGTAAAATACCTCAATGGCAAGTTTCATGCTTTGGCACAGTAGGTATGCAAAGCAGAATGTTGCCAGTATGTCAATGTATGTCCTGTATGGCTCGGTCTGATGTTTTTCTGCAAAATGCTTGTGTTATTGCCTTAACCACGTGGGCAGAGCACAGATGCAACACAGTGAAGTTTTTCATACCAGAAGTGTGTCCATGTACAATATTAAATGCTCTGGCGAGGTACACAGAAATATCTTCCTTGTTGAAAGATGTAAGTACGCTGTTAATCAGAGCCCAACTGTCTGTCTCAACCTGTGCAATTTGTATTTTTGTTTTATGTGACAGTTTCCTTTTGAATTCCATTAGCCAATGAGCAATGGAAGGAATACTATGGCTGTTGGTTATCAGTTCTGTGACAGGCAATGGAGGTTTATCCTTGCCCATGCCTGGCAAAACTAAAGCTTAATATAAAACTTGCTTGTCCTGATTTGGGATTTTCTGGACAACGCTGCCTGTTGCATCAAGGTGGAGGGTAAGAGGTGATGACTGCCTTAGATGGTCTGCCAAAATCCTTAATCCAGTGTCTGTGTACAGGTCTATTGCAAATGGATCTATTTGAAGGTGCTGAAAATAACCTTTTGAGGATGCTTGAGAACTTGTTTCTTTAATTACTTTTTGAGTTAACATGAGTTCAAGCATAATGTCATCATGGAGCCTTGTACTCTTATTCAACTCGGATGATATTTTTTTCAATACATCTTTGGTTAGGCTTTTTGTCATGTTCCCAGCCATGATTTGTTCAGTGGGTGTTTGCTTCAACATGGAGTAATAGTAATGGCTGACCCCATCTGCCAAAGCTTTGCCAATCTTGGCTCTTATCAGATATTTAGCTGGCCTGAATAGTCTGTTTATTAAAATCGTTTATGTTTATTAAGGTGTGTGACCTCACCAAAGCGTTTCACTGTAAAACATATGTTTTGGTCTTCTGAATTGGGAATCCTTTTCTTTCTAAAAGTGTACATTGCATTGCATCCAGTAAAAGTGCATTTTGCAGACGCATGAATAAATGAGACTTCTTCTTATGACTGTTGGTCATTTTCACATGCTGGTATTTAAAAGAATATTTTTTTTTCATAAACTGATGATACAATGTGTCAGTCCAAGGGGGACGTAGTTCACTCCCCCCATGTTTTGGTTTTATTTTGTTCCACTGTGTCCTTGTTATCATAATTTTGAATTATTTAGGCCCTGCATTGCACTTTCTATATTCACTTTGGCCATCTTTATCTGGTTGTCCTTTTCTGTCCCTTGTCTTCATTGGTTTTCTCTTTGATTTTTTGCCTTTTCTGTCCTCTGCTCCATTGTCTGCTTCGTTCTCTGTTACATCCTCTGCTCTGTTCTCTGTTACATCCTTTGCTCTGCTCTCTGTTACATCTTCTGCTCTGCTCTCTGTTACATCCTCTGCTCCGTTCTCTGCTACATCCTCTGCTCTATCCTCTTCTTCTGTCTGCTGTTCTGATTGTGGCTGTTTTGGATAAATTTCTGTTTTGTCCTGTGATTGGTCCCTGTCCTCACTGGTATGCTGTCCTGTGTAATCAGGGGAAACTTCTTGTCCTCTACAATTCTTTACTTCATGTTATTTCTCACTCTCTCTGTTTGTAGGGGAGTCCTTAACATTGCCCTTGTCACTGATTTCGCTACCTCTATCTATTTCTCTACCTCTATTTCTCTATCTCTATGGATAACATCTAAAATAAATTTTCTTGTGTGCACCAGATACTATATCGTACTTAGCATCTCATGAGCATGAGATCAGCTATCTGGTAGGCAGAAGAAAGTTTTTGTTTTATTATTATTTTTAATTTTCAGTGTCCCTTTAGGGGCTATGTACAAATCAAAATACAAAGTAATAAAATTTTATATTACCTGCATTGAGCACCTTTGTCCGAATTCCTTGTCAATCTCCATACCATATCACCTTCAGCCACTTTAAATACCTTTTCTCATCGTTTTAAACAAAGTAAGAACAACTGATAACTACTGTTCATAAGTTGCAAGTTCCTCAGTAAAACCCAAAGAAAGAAAACACTGAGTAATGACTTGTACACCCCCAGCTTATTCCCAAAGATTTGTATTTTTCAGCCTCTGTCCTTTTCTGAAACGACCCATTTTTAGCAACACTTGAAAAATGCTTTGCCAAGTGCTCTTTTGTCCTTCCTCTGTGATTAGAAATAAAGTATCATTGCTGTAAATGTTTACGTTAGAGCCACTTAGTGTTCAGTATTTGTAGTACATGTCACTTCAAATGACTTGCCATGAAAATTGCTTTAAAATATAAAAAGCCTAAAATGGCATATAAGTGAGTGTGCCTCATCTGTCCATTGTAGCAGAATGTTTTCAGTCTGATTTTGAGTCAGTGGGTCAAATGACCTGGAAGCTATTGAAGGAAGATCACAATTTTTCCTTGTAAAAAATAGCTAAAAATTGAAAAAAGCCTAAAATGGCATATAAATGAGTGTGCCTCACTGATGTAATATTTTTGGCATGATTTGATATCATTTTCCACTCGGGTGGTCATAAGACAATGATTTATAATTATTTTGGTTTCTCAAGAGTGTCTAGTTGAA
This sequence comes from Brachyhypopomus gauderio, assembly GCF_052324685.1. NCBI lineage: Eukaryota > Metazoa > Chordata > Actinopteri > Gymnotiformes > Hypopomidae > Brachyhypopomus > Brachyhypopomus gauderio. The sequence goes on along the minus strand of NC_135230.1, from coordinate 3,245,221 downwards.
ATTCAATTGTCCAACAGCACACACAAATACAATACGAACACACAAAATATACAGAACATACCATACCCAATTAAAGTGCTTAGTGAGTGCTTGATTAATAAGTACACCTATCGTATGTTGTTGTTTAGCAACCTAACTCCCGCAGGAATGAATGATTGCCGGAACCTCTCAGTCTTGCAGCATAGAGAGAGGAGTCTATCACTGCGACTGCTCTTCTGAGCTACCAGCAGAAGGTGACTGCTGTTATTGAGGATGCCCTGCATTAAACACCTCGTCCTCTTCTCCACTAACTCACCCACAGAGTCCACTTTCCCCCCCCCCATCACTGACACACACTTCCTTATAAGCTTATCCAGCCTGTTCCAGTCTTTTACCCACGTGCTGCTTCCCCATCAGACCACACCAAAGAAGACAGCACTGGATACGACAGAATGATAAAATGTGTGTAGAAACTCAGACATTAAATGATCTAAGCTTCCTAAGGAAGTAAAGCCTGCTCTGTCCCTTTTTGTATGCTGCTCTCGTATGCACTGACCAGTCCAGTTTGTTGTCCAGATGGACTTCGAGATACTTATAAGACTGAACATTCTCAATCTTCTGTCCATCAATGATAACAGGCTGATGGGACTGTTTCAGTTTCCGGAAGTCCACGATCATCTCCTTGGTCTTCAGTGCATTAAGGAGAAGGTCTTTTCTCCTACTCCATGTTGTGAAGGCAGCCACCAGATCTCTATACTCTCCTTCATCTCCACCTCTAATACATGCTACTACTGCTGTGTCATCTGAATATTTCTGGATGTGACAGAGTTCAGACACATGTTTAAAATCAGCAGTATATAGGGTACAGAGGAAGGGTGACAATACTGTACCCTGAGGAGCCCCAACGTTGGTCACCACTATCTCAGAACAGTGATCACCCATCTTGACATACTGTGGACACTCCGTGAGGTAGTAGTAAATCCATGTTACCAGCGTAGAATCCACACCTATCTTCTCCAGCTGTTCCTTCAAAATATGAGGCCTGATTGTGTTAAAGGCACTGGTAAAAAAAAATAAAAAATACATGAGTCTTACATATCCCCCTGACCCCTTCACTCCTACCGGCCTCCCTACTTTAGGGACCGGCATGAGGCATGATGTTTCCATTTGACAGACACTTGTCCAGTGTGAAGACTCAGGTTAAAGATTGATTGTAGAGGCCTAGACAGTCCTGATGCACATTCCCTGAGTAGCCGAGGCGATACACCATCAGGACCAGTAGCTTTCCCTGGTCGCAGCCTACGTAGCTCAGCCCGGACCTCATCCACCGAGAAGCCATGTGGAGTCACAGCAGTAAATCTGGGGAAGTCACTGCTTGGTGTAGAAAAGCAGAGAGATGTATAAAAATCTGGAGAGAATTGAGGGCTGTGATGTGTAATATTTGAAATGTGACGCTGTAGGTGCTGGCCAAATTTATTTAGTAATCAGTCTCAAAATTACCTACGAAATGGTGGGAGTTCAGACCGTGTTAAATTTACCCAAATTTTATATAAACTCATTTAACTAAGGTCGCCACTAATTGTGGTCAACTCCCGTAGCCCAAATTGTTTGATTAACAAACTATAAATCTGAAGGTTACAGTTCAAATAATAGTTCTGGCTTCAGGTTGTAACAGAAACAACGACTCAAACGACAGCATTTAAACATAAAACATTTATTAATCACAAAGCATAATAGTTAAAAACATCACAAACAAAGGGGGCAACAGGGTAGGCTAGTGTGTGTGTGCGTGCGTGTGGATGTGTATTCGAGTGCGCGCGGATGCGCGTGCGTGGGTACGTGCGTGTGGACGTGCGTATAGGGGAGGAGATCCTTTAGACAAAGAGAAACTCGATGGCACGAAAACCAAACCGAGCTCTCACTACGGTCACGAACACAACGCAAATTTACTCTAACTAACTAAGGCACGGTTTCGTCAGTCACTATACAGCCCCAACGAGCGTATCGTGGGACACACGTTTAACAAGTACACGAGGAACTGGATATTAACTATGAAATAAAGGAATCGGTGTGAATAACCGAACAAGTTTAAACAGAATACCTATTTAAGCTTTGAACAGAATATCTCTTTAAGCCTTAAACAGAGTACGGTTTATCATGAACGTGATTATAAACACCACTGCAAACAAGCCTTCACAAAATATCGGTCTAAGCACACAGAAAAGAGTAAAACAAGATATTGTTCCAAGTCTGCCCAGATGCACAGTCTTACTTTGAGTTGTTCAGTCCGCGGCCCGCGCAGTAGGCCAGGTAGCCTCTTGAGGAGGACTCCTTCGTGCGCTTTTGAGGAGAAGGTTCCGCTGGATCGTGTTGCTCCGTCCAAGGGAAGATGCGGTGGCCGTTCGATCGGCGGTCCCTCGGTGGTCCGTTGCGTGGTGTCCTGGGGAAGTTATCGCTGTCGACGTTAAGATGAACTCGGAGGTCCGGCCGTCGCACGAATGTTCAAACAGTTCTTAATCGTCGGCTAGCTGAAGCGATTGGATTTTAGCGAACTCCGCAAAAGAAATAAAAGTAGCGAACTAGTTACTTCTTGCGTCGCTCGCGTGCTGCACGGGCCCGAGTGCAGAACCAATACCGCTTTGTTCTCGAAGGTGTGCGCGCTCTTCGTCTCTAGGTAGCTACTTTGATGCAGCCAGGAAGAGAGACCGAACAAAGGGGAATCCCCCTTTTTAAAGGGGATTCGTCTGATGACGTAGTTCCACATCCGCCAGCATGGAGGATCATCCCAAGACTTTTTTGGGGGGGGGTGCTGGCAGCCTATGCATCAGGTCCTCACGTCTCCTCTAACCAACCACATTGGTGATGAGGGGACTGAGAAGCAGCGCTGGGGCAGTTGCTGCCCCAGATGCTGCAGCAGCCATGGAGCCTGTGCCGGAGGCCCAGGGGAGTCCTGCACCCGTGACCCGGAAGGGGTGGGTCACTGCCTCCTTGTAACGTTGAGGGCTAAGCAGGTGGGATGCAAATGCAAATTTTGAAGTGATTTAATAACGAAATGACCAACACAAAGAACAGAGGGAACATGAAAGTAAACAATAAAGACATGAAAAGGACATGGTTACAAAAGCCATGAACATAACACGTACATACAATAACCAGCAACACAAGACACCAAACACAGGACTTAAATACACTAACCAAACAAGCAACACAACAATACACACCAGAAAGCAATAATGAGGGGCGGAGAAAAATGCAGGAGTGTGAAGACAGAGACAACTAGGAATTTCAAAATAAAAGACACCCAAACACACAGAGAACAAAACAAAAGACATGACTGAAAGGGGGGGAGGCTGGACCATGTGACATACTTAGAGAAAATTACAGTTGTGATACTATACAGGGTTACAATTATTTTCTTGTTGTCTGATATAATTCACTAAATTTAATGTGTTATTTAACAACGCCACGAGTCGTTATTAACACAAAAACCCATGCTATATATGCTAGGCACCGATGTGAGTTGTAAAGCAAGCTAATTTCTTGTAAACGTTGAATTGCACAATTACAGAACTGTCTTATGAATGTGGGAATGATGTGGCTAGATGTCTTCAATGTAATCACTATACGATCACAGTTTTCAGTTATTCGGGTTTTATTTTCTTGTCAACTTTATTAGTTTCGTTCATATGAATGTTTGTAGGAGCTTTGATGCTATTTATCGTACAGATTGCACGGATGTTCTGCTGTAGTCAATAAAAGCAGAGAAAGTCGACCAGAGCCAGTACTCTGTCTAGTAAAATGCTTCCCACACTCTGAGCAGCAATACAGCTTCTCTCCTTTGTGAATGTGATCGTGTCGAAGGAAATCACTCCATTTATTAAATCTCCTCCTGCACTCTGAGCAGTGATACAGCTTTGTTCCTTTGTGAATCTGCTAGGGAGTTTCAGATAACATTTATGTATTCTCTCTAGTGTAAATGTGCCAGTGCTCATGGAGACTATCCTGTCGAGTAAAACCTTTCCCACACTCTGAGCAGTGTTATGGCTTCTTTCCTGTGTGAATGTGCTGGTGTCGGTAGAGATGACTCGGACAAGTAAAACTCCTCCCACACTCTGAGCAGTGATAGGGTTTCTCTCCTGTGTGAATGCACCAGTGTCTTTGGAGATTATTCTGTTGAGTGAAACTACTCCCACACTCTGAGCACTAATATGGCTTCTCTCCTCTGTGAATGCGCTGGTGTTGGTGGAGACTACTCTGTCTAGTAAAACTCTTCCCACACTCTGAGCAGTGATAGGGCTTCTCTCCTGTGTGAATGAGCCAGTGTCTTTGGAGATCACTCTGTCTAGTAAAACTCTTCCCACACTCAGAGCAGTGATAGGGCTTCTCTCCTGTGTGAGTGCGCTGGTGTCGGTGGAGATGATTCCATTGAGTAAAACCTTTCCCACACTCTGAGCAGCCATATGGCTTCTCACCTGTGTGAATGCGCCGGTGTCTTTGGAGATCACTCTGTCTAGTAAAACTCTTCCCACACTCAGAGCAGTGATAGGGCTTTTCTCCTGTGTGAGTGCGCTGGTGTCGGTGGAGATGATTCCATTGAGTAAAACTCTTCCCACACTCTGAGCAACGATACGGCTTCTCTCCTGTGTGAGTGCGCTGGTGTCGGTGGAGATGATTCCATTGAGTAAATCTCTTCCCACACACTGAGCAGAGATACAGCTTTGATCCTTTGTGAGTGCGCTGGAGAGTTTTGGATAACATTTGTGGATTTCTGAAGCTGCATTTGGGTGCCAGATTCTCATATTTAATTTGTCCTGACTTCAGCAGTCTGACATATTCCTCATGGTGACATGTCCTGATGTGTTTGTGGAGATACATTTGAGCTGTATAGGAATGTGGAAAAGAAGATTTGAGTTCTGGAAGAGAGAAAAAAAACTTGGTGGCAGCTGCAGCATTATTAGTGGGCCATACATAATAAACACAATAATCATACAGAACATCATTTGAAACAGGAATAATTTAACAAAAAGATGTCTTATGGAGTAACAGGAAGACCCGCCACCTTTAAGCCCCACCTCCTTTCTCTGTGTTCTTTTTGGGTTCATGCCTGCTGCTGGTTGTTGTGATCTAATCCTATCCAGCCCAGTCATGCACAGATGCGCTGTGGCTATTAGCCAACAATCAGGTTGTAGCACAATGGCTGACAGTGATAAAATGGACTCAACCAATAATACTTCCATTCACTGATACATAAATAAGCCATCATCCAACGTAAGTAGAACCTATAATACCTGTAATGATCCAACTATTTGGCAAGTAATTTAACTTCTAAACAAGCCTATTCTGGGCTTACGGCCACACCAGCCTGGTAATGCCCAATCTCATAGGACCTCGGAAGCTAAGCAGGTTTGGGCCTGGCTAGTCCTTGGATGGGAGACCTCCTGGGAATACCAGGTGTTGTAAGCCCTCTGAGCAGGTGGGGCTCATCAACCTTGGAAGGTAGCTCACCTAGGAGAAGGAAAACACCGATTCCAAACCTCTGCTGCCTTGCTGCATACCCTCTCATGGGAAAAGCTAAGGGAGTAAACCCTGACAGAAAACCTGGAGCTGGAGTCCCAAAGTTGGTTTGACCTTGTAGCCAACACCGGCAACTCCTGCGGCGCAACTGAAGCCAAGCTGTACTGACTCTGTCTTTCCCTTGGATTCTTCAGCTGCGAAGAGAGGTGGGACTGCTACATGGGCAACAGCTGGCCCCACATTTCATCCTGACTAGGCTTTGTAGCTTCACATCACTGGAGAGGTCACTCAAGCGTCATTGCAAAATGTCAACTCAACACGGGAGGAGGCAGATACCGGTTATATGCTCGCCCGATTGGCAAAGGAAATGTGCGCCAGGGGTGTCCTTCGACGGTGGGAGAGGTCATTGCGCCTCACTGTACAACTACCGCCCGCCTCAATCTGGGCAGCCGGCCAATTAGGTGCCGTCCTGCCATGGCTCACCTGCCCCACTGGGTGTCCTGGATTCACTGCAGACCTTCAGCACATCGATGATGCTAGGAAGAACGCAGTCATCGACAGGGAACTCTTACGACTAAATGTTGACATTGCTGCTCCACAGGAGACCCGGCTGGCTGACAACGGCACCATCAGAGAAGCTAACTACACTTTCTACCAACAAGGGAAGTCTCCGGACCAACCAAGGCAGTATGGTGTTGGCTTCATGGAGAAGAACATGCTTGTCAACTACACTGAGCCCCCCACAGCGGACACAGAGAGATTACTCTCCCTCCAGCTGTCCAGCCCAGTCAGCATTCTCAGCACATATGCCCTCACTCTCTGCTCCACTGCCGAGGCGAAAGACCAGTTCTATCAGGCCTTTGAAGACTTCAACGCAAGAGTAGAAGCTGACCACGAGGCTTGGCCCACCTGCTTCGGGAGGGGAAAGATCAACGAAAATTGCCAGACTGCTCAAGCTTTCATGCCACAAAGGCCTGTGCGTGATCAACACCTTCAAATGCAAAGAGATCCACTCGGTGTCATGGAGACACCCTTGCTCCCACCACTGGTACCAGCTCGACCTCATTATCACCAGGAGAGCAGATATTGGCAGCGTACTTCTCACCCGCAGCTACCACAGCACAGACTGCGACACGTACCACACCCTCGTGGTAAGCAAGGTGCACATAACGCCAACGAGGTTGTACCACTCCAAAAAGAAGGGTCGTCCACGCATCCACACCAGCTGCGCCAGCAACCTCGTGAAAACCCAGCAGTTCATCACCAGGATGGAAGATGCCCTCAGCGAGGGAATGACGACAGATGACACCATTGATTCCAAGTGGCCACGTCTCTGCGAAACCATATAGTACTCCGCCATTATCACCTACAAGAAGAAATAGTGGAAGAATGCTGACTGGTATGAGGCCCACTGGGAGGAATTGAAACCTGTGACAGAGGCTAAGAGGAAAGCCCTACTGGGTTACAAGGCCAAGCCCAACCCCAATACACTATAAGCCCTATGGATTGCCTGGAGTAAAGCCTAGCAGATCGCCCGCAACTGTGCCAACACCTACTGGCTGAACCTCTGTAGAAGCATCCAGGCAGCTGCCGATTCAGGCAACACAAGAGGGATGTATGAGGGCATCAAGAAGGCAACAGGCCCTACCCCCTCCAAGATCGCCCCCCATAAGTACAAGACAGGTGAGGTCATCATTGGCCAGGAAAAAGCAGATGCAGCGGTGGACTGAGCATTACCTCGAGGTGTACGCAACAATGAACACCGTAACAGACACTGCTCTCAACACCATCCCAGATCTGACAGTCATGGAGGAGCTAGACACCCCACCCACTGTGGCAGAGCTCAGCAAAGCCATCAAGTGCCTTGCCTGTGGGAAAGCACCTGGGAGCAATGGAATACCCCCAGAGGTCCTGAAGAGCGGGATGTCAGACCTGCTCGAGCCACTCCACCACCTCCTCTGACTTTGCTGGGAACAGGGTTACATCCCCCAGGACATGAGACGCCAACATCATCACTTTGTACAAGAACAAAGGAGACCGAAGTGACTGCAACAACTACTGGGGCATCTTCCTCCTTAGCATCATTGGCAAAGTGTTCGCCCAGGTCACTCTCGGCAACACGGTGGCTTGGTGGTTAGCACGTTTGCCTCTCAGCACTGGGGTCTTGGGTTCAAGTCCCTATCTGAATGGAGTTTCCATGTTCTCCCTGTGTTTGCGTGGGTTTCCTCCGGGATCTACGGTTTCCTCCCACAGTCCAAAAACATGGAGGTTAGGTAAATTGGCAGTCCCTGACAAATTCTCCCTGTGTGTGTGTGTGTGTGTGTGTGTGTGTGTGTGTGTGTGTGTGTGTGTGTGTGTCCAGTGGTGGATGGTGCTCTGCCACTAGGGTCTGTCCTCTCTCCCCTTCCTGCACCCCATTCAGTCCCCCAGGGGGCTGTGGCTTCCGGTAGAGAGTACGCTGTGCGCAATTGGCTGCCGCTTCTCGCCGGTGTGTGTGATTGGTTGTCTGTGACTTGTACCTGTGTTAAATTGTAAAGTGCCTTGCATATTCAGAAAGGCGCTATATAAATCGAACATTCATTCATTCATTCACTCTCACCCGCCTGCAGGCTCTTGCCTCCTGCGTCTACCCAGTGTCCCAATGTGGCTTCAGGGCTGGCCGATCAACAGTGGACATGATCTTCTCACTACGCCAGCTGCAGGAGAAGTGTCAGGAGCAGCAGATGCCACTCTACATCACCTTCATCGACCTTACAAAGGTGTTTGATCTGGTCAGTCGAAGTGGGCTCTTCAGCTTGCTGCAGAAGATTTGGAAGACACCTGCTCACTGTGGTCATGTCCTTTCATGAAAACATGCACAGCACTTCAGCAGCTCATCACTTGCCTCTCCCATGCGTGCAAGGAGTTTGGACTGACCATCAGCTTGAAGAAGACAAACATCATGGCTCTGGGCACAGAGACTCCTCCAAACATCATCATTGATGGATACCCCCTGGAGGTTGTTGAGAACAGGGCAGTCATGGCCTGGTGGTAGGGAACTGGTCTTGTGACCGGAGGGTCGTGGGTTCGATTCCCAAACCTGAGGCCATGACTGAGGTGCCCTTGAGCAAGGCACCTAATCCCAACTGCTCCCCGGGCACTGGGCTAGGGCAGCCACAGTCATGGCCAATTTGAACCAGCGCATGTGGAACAACTCCAGCCTCACTGAGAAGACCAGACTGTGCGTCTACCAGGCCTGCATGCTCAGCACTCTCCTCTATGGCAGCAAAAAAAGCATCTTACATTGAGTCAAGATGGCGGCGCGCACGGGTGCAGCGGCTCTTAGCTCTCCAATCTGGAGCTTGTTTTTGTTTGTTTTTTCGTGTTTGTTTATAGTTTTTAGTCAAGCTGACCCAAAACTGAGCCGACAGGACCTGATAGACATCAAACTGAGGCACAATCTGGCTGTTACCAGCGATTTCCAACATAAATACAACATTCCAGAGGACATAGCGAGACCGCCGGGGTCTCCGTGGATCACCAGCCTGCCCGGCAAGTGTAAGAGAAGGCGGAGACACAGGAAACAAAAGCATGGATGCCGGTCATGCCCTGAGGTTAGGCTACGCAGACAACCTCATAGACCAGCATTAACAGAGTCTCTTCCTCTCAAACGCAAGATCGATCATTCACAAAATGGACAAATTGGAGCTACAAATGGCGACAATCAGCTTTGTGCGGAACTGCAGTATTTCGCTCATCACGGAAACGTGGCTACACCCACTGATCCCCGACGCTGCAGTAGAGCTAGCAGGCCGCACGCTACACCAGCTGGACAGAACCAGCGACTCCGGTAAGAGCAGAGGTGGAGGAGCAGAGTAGAGCTAGCAGGCCGCATGCTACACCGGCTGGACAGAACCAGCGACTCCGGTAAGAGCAGAGGTGGGGGACTATGTGTCTACGTAAACCGTGAGTGGTGCAGCAGCAGCAGGATTGTAGACACCCACTGTTCTCCTGATTTAGAGGTCATGGCAGTCTCATGCAGACCTTTTTATCTTCCAAGGGAGTTCACTGTAGTCATTGTGTTCGCTGTTTACATCGCTAAATCAACGTTAGCGTAACCCTTAGCGCGCTGCTCGCCTGTGTAAACAAGCAGCTACTGGCTCATCCGGATGAACTCTGTATTGTATCCGGAGACTTCAATTAGGCCCAACTAAAGTCTGTGCTCCCGAAGTTCGTCCAGTATATTAAGTGTGCAACCAGAGGGGAAAATACGCTGGACCATGTTTATTCTAACGTAAAACATGCGTACAGAGTAACCACCCTCCCCCACCTCCCTGGATCTGACCACCTCAGCCTGTCGCTCACCCCCACCTACACACCCCTGCTGAGACAGACAAAGCCACACCAGAAAACCATCCAGACCTGGCCTGAGGGAGCCCTCACAAAACTGCAGGACTGCTTCTCTCATACGGAATGGGACTTATTCTTCAGCCACAATCTGCAGGAGTACACAGACACCGTACTCTTACATAAAGAACTGCATTGACACTGTCACCATCTACTAAAAGGTCAGGGTGATTCCTAATCAGAAACCGTGGATGAACAGCGAAGTCCAGTCCCTATTAAAAAGCCGAAACACTGCCTTTAAATCGGGGGACAGGGCCTGGTATAGCGCAGCCAGAGCCGACCTGAGAAGAGGCATCAGGGAGACCAAGGCAGCGTATAAAAGGAAGATAGAGGCCCCCTTCGCTGGAAATGACCACAGAAGGATGTGGCAGGGCATAAACCACATCACCAACTACAGATGCAGGAAACCGGACAACGCTGGTACAGACGCCTCGATGGCAGAGGAGCTGAACCGCTTCTTTGCCCGCTTCAACACAATCAGACCAGCAATAACAACGGCACATTCACCACTCTCAGGTAGCACAAGCAGGCTAACACTTCAGGAACATGAAGTGAGACGTGTGCTGAAGGCGGTGAATCCCAGGAAGACGGCTGGCCCCGACGGAGTACCTGGAAAGGTGCTAAAAGCGTGTGCCGACCAACTGGCGGGGGTCTTCACCTGCATATTCAACATGTCCCTGTCACAGGCCATCATTCCACCTTGCCTCAAGTCCTCCACCATTATACCAGTCCCGAAGAAGTCTGTGGTGGAGAGCACAAATGACTACAGGCCCATTGCACTTACACCAGTAGTCATGAAGTGCTTTGAAAGTCTGGTCTCTAAACACCTTAGAGCCTGCCTACCTCCCAACCTGGACCCCCATCAGTTCGCCTATAAGTTCTAACACAGCACTTACACACACTAGCGATGAATTTTTAAACTTTTTCAATAATAAAATAGATAATATCCGACTACAGAGTCATAATACATCGCAGCCTAACCTCCAATCCAACCCCAGTAGTTCAGCTATTAGTAACTATGCATCCAAAAATATTACTGAGCTAAATATCTTCAATCCTATATCGCAAAAAGAGCTCACAACACTGATTAATTCGTCTAAGCCTACATCATGTATATTTGACCCAGTTCCAACCCTATTTGGAAGACCTACTCTATTTAAAGACCTACTCCCAGCCACTGCAGGGCCCTTACTTAATATGATTAACTCCTCCCTTAACCTAGGTTACATGCCCAAACAATTAAAATGCGCCGTAATTAGACCCTTGATTAAAAAACAGAATCTCGATCCGCAGATTTTAGCCAACTATAGACCCATTTCTAATCTCCCATTTATCTCTAAAATTTTAGAAAAAGCAGTTTCCAATCAGTTAAACCACTATCTCCAATCAAATAGTATCCATGAAAAGTTCCAATCAGGATTTAGACCAAACCACAGCACTGAAACAGCTTTACTCAGGGTAGTGAATGATCTAATATCGGCCGATAATGGGCTCGTCTCGTTCCTTATACTGTTGGATCTTAGTGCAGCTTTTGATACTGTAGACCACAACATTTTGCTGGATAGACTAGAAAACACAGTAGGTATTAAAGGAGTCGCACTCTCCTGGTTTAGATCATATTTAACTGACCGCTTCCAATGTGTAAGTGTTAATAATAAAACCTCTAAATCTGTGCAGGTTAAATATGGTGTCCCACAAGGGACAGTCCTAGGACCACTTCTATTCACACTGTACATGTTACCCTTAGGCGAAATTATGCATAAGCATGACATCAGTTTCCATTCCTACGCAGACGACACTCAGCTATATTTATCGGCAAAACCCGATGATTTAGGCGCAAACAGTAAGATTGAGAAATGTGTAGAAGAGATAAAACATTGGATGGCGCGTAACTTTCTAGCACTAAATGCCGATAAAACAGAATTGATAATAGTTGGGTCTAGGGCTGCGAGAGACAAGATACATAATGCAGCATTGAATCTACATTCTTTTACTATAACCCCCAGCGCAGAGGTAAAGAACTTGGGCGTCACAATAGACCCAGATCTCTCGTTCGATACACATATTAATAATATAACTAGGGTAGCGTTCTTTCACTTGCGCAACATTGCCAAAATTAGAAACATATTAAATATTAGTGATGCAGAAAAACTAATCCATGCATTCATATCCTCTCGTTTAGATTATTGCAACAGTCTCCTAGCTGGATGTTCTGGTAAATCGATAAACAAACTCCAGCTGGTTCAGAACGCAGCAGCACGAGTTTTAACAAAAACTAAAAAGTTTGATCACATTAGTCCCGTACTATCGTCATTACACTGGCTGCCAATTAGATTCCGTATTGACTATAAAATACTTTTATTAACATATAAAACGCTGCATGGCTTAGCTCCAGACTATCTTAGTGAACTTATTGAACAATATAACCCAGCGCGTTCACTTCGCTCGCAGGACGCAGGGTTATTAACTGTTCCTAGGATCAAAAAGATCACAGCAGGTGGAAGAGCCTTTTCTTTTAAAGCTCCACAATTGTGGAATAATCTTCCTGCCTCTATTCGGGACTCAGACACAGTCTCAATGTTTAAAACTCGATTAAAGACTCATCTGTTTAGTTTGGCCTTTGATTAATCTGTTACATATTTACTACATCTCGTATCTTTTCTCCGAGGTTCACCTGGAGAGTAACATTGCAGTCGGAGCCTACAATACCAGCATCGCTGCTCCGACACGGAATGAAAGCCTGGCGTTCATCAACAGACATTTACAGTGACAATATCATAACCCAGAACTTTCATTTTTACCTTTACTTAGTCTGATTGTGTGACTTGTGTGTGACTTGTGTATTTGTCTGTATTTTGTGTAATCTGTGTGTTAACGGGCCGCCCAATGGAGGATGGGTTCCCTTTTGAGTCTTGGTTCTCCCGAGGTTTCTTCCTATTCCCCACTATCTTAGGGAGTTTTTCCTCGCCACTGTCGCACTACCTCAATTTATAGAGTATGTTTTATGTTGTGTGTGTATCTACTGTACTGGCAAGCACCTTTGGAGTAGAATCAAATTTCATTGTAATGTAAATTATAGTGACAATAAAGGCGATTCTGATTCTGAAAACATGGACCAATACGCAGGGCACGAAAGGAAACTCAACAGCTTCCACATGAGGTGCCGGTGGTGCATACTGATGATCAAATGCGAGGACAGGGTCCCAAACACCATGGTGCTGGAGCGAGCCAACATGAGCAGTTTGCATCCAGTTCTCAGTGAGGGACGTCTCGGGTGGTTCGGCCATGTCAAGACGAGGGACGCAGGCCGCATTCCCACCTCCTCTACAGCGAGCTGGCCAGAAGAAAACTGCACCCAAAACTGCAACTCAAAGATAACTGCAAGAAGGACATGATGCAGTACTCCACCAACCCCAACACATGGGAAAGTCAAGCAGACGACCGCCCAGCCTGGAGGCTCACAGTCAGGCAGGGTACATCGTGTGCAGAGGCTGAGCGCAACGAGAATGCCACACAGAAAAGATCCAGGCAGAAGCAGCAGCAACAGAAGCTACAACAGCCATCTGCCTTCACCTGTACCAAGTGTGGCAGGGACTGTCACTCCCGAATTGGACTACCCGGCGGTGCAGATAGACTCAAAAGAAGCTACACCATCGTCTCTTGAGACGAACGGATGCCGACGACGAAACAAGCCTATTTCCTCCTTAGGGTTATAATAATTATTCTAGAACGTTTCTAGGCTGATCTCAGACCTCCTCAATAGTTATGTTTTGGCTAATACTGTGTTTAATTAAACTTGCTTAACTCACCTGGTATAAAATCATTCTTATTATTACAATCATCATGTCCACCACGGATGCAGTCCACCAATCTCACTGAACACGTCTTTAATGGAGTCTGCGGTGTGTGCTGGTCTCCAACATTACAGTTAGAGCCCAGGGACTCTGTGGGGTTTGGGTCAATTTTATCCACAGGAGACATAATGATTTCATCCTGTATATCCTGCTTTATGCATTGGCTCGTAGTGTTCCAGTCAGTGTCCTGTGTCCCCACAGGATTTGATTCAGTCTTACACACCACAAATACACAAGGAACATCCTGCTTCTCCTGCTTTATGTATTGAAACTCAGTGTTACAGTCAAGTTCCAGTGTTTCTGTGGGTTTTGTTTTCATTTCACACACTGGAGACAGACTGGATACATCCTCCATGTCCTGTGTTGTGTGCTGGACTCCAGCGTTACAGTCAGGTTCCAGTGTCTCCATGGGATTTGCTTCTGGTTTACACACTGGATTCTGACTGAGTATATCCTCTGTGTCCTGTGGTGTGTGCTGGTCTCTCTGACCATAGTCTTGTGTTTCTCTTTGGCTTAGTTCAGCTTTACAGACACTGCACAAAGTGGCAACATCCTTCAAGACAAAAGACCACAAAAACATTATAAACTTAAACAAGGCAAACACAGTGTAAATATGGAGTTATTCATACATGAAACAGCAAACATGATTCCGCACCACTTGAAGGCATTTGATTAACACCATAAACACATGCGTATGTTTTAAACATGCAAAATACTTTTTTTGGTGTAAACAATGTCTTCAATCCAATGACATACCTCTTTAGAAAGATTTTCTGTTTGCTGATTCAACTTTCTCTCTAGCAATTCAATCACTTTTCTCAGTTCACAGACTTCAGTTTGTAGGTTTCCAATATCCTCCATGGAGAGGTCAGTCCCTACTGACTTTGTGCAGGATGTTTCAGAGTCACATAACAGGTGTAACTCCAGTAGAACCTCTCCACCCTCCTCTCCACCCTCACTGCTGTCAGCAGACATCTGCAGTGGTGGAACATGAGAAACTGTTTAATTGAATGAAGAAAAAAAGAACATGCACACAACTACTTGTACAGAACACTGTTGTAGTTTGATATGTTATTTTAAATGGTGGTTATTCTCAAATAACTGTATAGTAGTTTCCAGTAGGGCCTGGTAGTTCAATAAGTACAGCAAGTGTAGTTATTCTAGCTTTACAGCTGAAGCAGTTACAAAATCAATAGCTTCCTATGGGAGGATGGAGAGATGAATAGAAGGACAGAGATAATAGATGGATGAGTACAGTCAATATGGAATGCATTTTGGTGTTTGGGGTCAGCTACTGTCACCAAGTTTAATCACCATAACTTGAAAATTAAGAGAGTGATAAAATCAATGTAGGGATGTAGAGATGACAAATAATTAATAGCTATAAGAAAATAATGGGCTGTTTAAGACCATACTAGAAAATGTAAGCCCATATTTACCATATGTACAGTTGAGTCAGTACAGCAGATTTAGTTGTACTATCTATACAACTGAAGGAATTATAAAGTCAATAGAGTGATGGGTAAAGAACGAATATCCTATATATACATAGTAATAACATATACAACATAACATATATACAACACAGGAGCTAAAAGGCAGTCAAAATTAATTCAAGAAAGTTGATGAAAAACGAGGAATGAAAAAGAATGAATCAAAGGGAGAAAAGATTTGCAAAGGAAAAATAAGTTACAAGTAAAACAAACCGACAGTCATCACAGTTCTACCATTATCAGAAGCGACGGTGGCCAACAAATAACATATTCACGTAAATGCTTGAAATCAGATCGCAAGGAGGTGAACGAACGCATGCACTGTACACGCTAGGAAATGACTGTACGAGCGAGTAAACTATTAACGACGAGCGATTACTAACCGCACGGAAAACGACCTCAAGACACTCAGAGAAACAGCACGACTGAGAAGTCAAAATAACACCGTTAAACGCACCAGAGCTACTGCGGTGTGTGCGACCAACGTCCAGATTGCGCGGCGGGTCGCGTTGGGTCTTTGTGTAGCGCTTCACACTTAATTCAGCAACCCAGGGTCTTTGGTATTAGAAACGTGCATAAAACCCAACGTGAAAACCACATACAAAACACATTTATCCTATAAATTCATAGCCTATAGGATGTTCATCCATGAGACGAACATATGGCTGAGGTCTATCATTAATGTTAGTTAAACTTCCGTCCCAGTCAGGGTGCAGAGAATTTGTAAAGTTGCTCCGCAAAGTCTTCCGGGTTTATTTGACGCAAGAGGATGTCCGCGAGTTTTCAAAACGGATGAAAATGAATTGGGTGAATTGGAGTTAAAATGAATTAAATGAATTAAAATATTTTCTGTATGAAGAGTACTAAATAAAATATACAATAATAAAACACAGGGTGTCTACAGGTTTGACCAAGTGAAAATTAAGACATTTTAAGACTTTTTAATACCCTTTTCCAAATAAAATTAAGACCAACTCGGAAGATCATACACGTTAAAATAAAGCACAAAAACCAACTGATTATTTACATTATTTATCTAACTGCTTGAACACTTAAAATGCGAGGGTCCGCGCGGCGAAAATGACGCATTCGCGGTGGCTCCGCCCGTGCACGAGGGGCTCGCGCGCTGTCGATTCGCAAGGTCGTGCATATATGTAATGCTGCAGGCCGGAGCCCCGGTGGGCGTGGGTAAAGGGCGGAGCATTTGTCAATCATTTTCGACTGCAGCCAATCAGATACTAGACTTTCGTTGTCAATCAATTTTTATTAAGCCAATTATCCGCCAGAGTTAGCTGTCAATCATTTTTTACTGCAGCCAATCATCTTAACAGATCTGCCAAAAGAAGGCGGAAACTGCACGGAGAGGCTCTTTAAACAGAAGTATATGCCGCTCTTACACAAAAGTAGCTGAATAAAAACATTAGAAGAGCCATGACTTTAGACATTTTTTAAATCAAAGTTTAAAATACTTCTCACTTGTGGAGAAGTAACGCAAAACCCGTGACATAATCCAAATAAAGTTTGAAGACCAGTACCTATTGTTTTGATATAATCAAATGACGATGGACGATGGAGACACTCATTGGCATAAGAGGTCAAGCACTCTCCTGGTTCAGGTCCTACCTGACAGATCGTTACCAATTTGTGCTAGTAAATAACGAATGCTCTGAGCATTCTAAAGTAAAGTATGGTGTCCCACAAGGATCTGTACTGGGCCCCATATTATTCTCATTATATATGCTACCACTGGGCACTATCATTCGTAGGCATGGTATTAGCTTCCATTGCTACGCAGATGATACTCAGTTGTATATATCTTCTAATCCAGATGATACCACCACAACTCTCAAGATTGAGAACTGCGTCCAGGATATTAAAAACTGGATGGCGTCTAATTTTCTTAAACTAAATTCTAACAAGACTGAGGTACTGATTCTTGGGCCTAAAGCTGTTAGAAGCAATTGGGCTGATATTCCCCTTACCCTAGATGGTTTTTCAGTAACACCAAAATCTACTGCAAAAAGTTTAGGTGTCACTATTGATTCTGATCTTTCATTTGACACACATGTATGCAATGTCACTAAGGCTGCCTTTTTCCATTTATGTAATATCGCCAAGCTGAGACACTTACTTTCATTAGCTGATGCAGAGAAGCTAGTTCATGCTGTTGTCTCGTCGAGATTGGACTACTGTAATAGTCTTCTAATTGGATGTTCTAAACAGTCCATAAAGAAGCTACAACTTGTGCAAAATGCCGCAGCTCGAGTCCTAACTAAGGCCAGGAAATTCTATCATATTAGTCCCACTCTCGCCGCACTACACTGGCTGCCGATTAAATATCGCATTGAATTTAAAGTTCTCCTGTTAACCTATAAGGCGTTAAATGGTCTTGCCCCACAATATCTAAGTGAACTCATTGATTACTACAACCCATCTCGCCCTTTGCGCTCCCAAAATGCTGGATTTCTCCTAGTTCCAAAAATTAGTAAAACTACAGCCGGAGGCAGAGCTTTCTCTTTTAAAGCCCCTCAATTATGGAATAGCCTTCCAGCTCCAATCCGAGACTCTGACACAGTTCCAATCTTTAAATCTAGACTTAAGACTCACCTGTTTAATCAAGCCTTCAGCTAACATTCCCCTTGTAAGGTGTAGGGGCTTGGGGGGCCCCAGACGTTGAGATTTCTGGTGATCTGAGATGTTGATGCTGTCATCCAGCTGTGTCTTGGCATCACTCTATTTGTGACTATGACTTGACTGGAAAGCAATGTCTCAGTGAGCCCTCATGCCTGTGGTCACCTCTGAACCCCTCCCTTTAGTTATGCTGCTATAGATTAGTCTGCCGGAGCCACATGCTCATCACTGGCACGTGAGCTATGTACATTTAAATCAATGGTGGTTTAAATTCATGTCCACTCAGTCTGTATTGTCTATCTTCTTGCATGGCTCTACCCAAGACGATTGGATACAGGCACCTGCAGGCACCTGGGGGACAGAACTTTCAATTCTACCTTTTACCTAGTCTTATTGTGTGAATTGTGTGTGACTTGTGTATTTGTGTGTTAACAGGCCACCCAATGGAGGATGGGTTCCCTTTTGAGTCTTGGTTCTCCTGAGGTTTCTTCCTATTCCCCACCATCATAGGGAGTTTTTCCTCGCCACTGTCGCCCTTGGCTTGCTCATTAGGGTTCTGGACCCATAGTATTGTTAACCTTGTAAATCCTATAAAGCTGCTTTGCGACAACTTGAGTTGTTAAAAGCGCTATACAAATAAACTTTGATTGATTGATTGAGAGTGTTGGAGTTATCGGACAGAGTTGATCAAATCAGAGTTAATCCAACTCAATGACTCCCGCAAAGATGTAATTAAACTCTGGACCAGCATCAGCAAAAAAATTAATAATAAAAAATAGGGCATGATCCTCCAATCGAAATCGCTCCTCAACGCTCTGCTCGACGGAGGTGTTTATACTTGGCGATTGATCGCGATATAATACTTAATTTATACCTCCCCTCCGCTAACAATTTACACTCGCCACATATATATATGATGTACAAATGATGCAATACGTGCAATAAAAGGAAAAAAAAAACATTAAAGTGCCGTTCCAGAAAAATAAGTGAGAAGTATTTTAAACTTTGATTTAAAAATGTCTAAAGTCATGGCTCTTCTAATGTTTTTATTCAGTTCTTTTGTGTAAGAGCGGCATATACTTCTGTTTAAAGAGCTTCTCCGTGCAGTTTCCGCCTTCTTTTGGCAGATCTGTTAAGATTGGCTGCAGTAAAAAATGATTGACAGCTAACTCTGGCTGATAATTGGCTTAATAAAAATTGATTGACAACGAAAGTCTAGTATCTGATTGGCTGCAGTCGAAAATGATTGACACATGCTCCGCCCTTTACCCACACCCACCGGGGCTCCGGCCTGCAGCATTACCCTTCTCAACCTTGCCGCTTTTGCGCGCTGCAGTGACTTCGCGGGCTACCGTTGCATTGTGGGGAATGTCGTGTTTGTGCGTGCAAAACACCAGCGGGCGCTGTGGCCTGCGGGCCAGTTCTAATAGTAATTAAATATCATCCAGGGGGCCATAGATAATCAATTGACTTTGACATATGTGTGTTAGAAGATCCAGCCCCGACGCAGCTTCAGCTTTGTCACTGATTCCTGGACATTGGTCTCCAGAATCTGCTGATATTGATTGGAATCCATGCGTCCCTCAACTTTAACAAGATTCCCAGTCCCTGTACTGGCCACACAGCCCCACAGCATGATGGAACCACCACCAAATTTTACTGTAGGTAGCAGGTGTTTTTCTTGAAGTGCTGTGTTCTTTTTCCTCCATGCATAACGGCCCTTGTTATAGCCAAATAACAATTTTAGTTTCATCAGTCCACAGCACATTACTCCAAAATGAAGCTGGCTCGTCCAAATGTGCTTCAGCATACCTCAAGCGGCTGTTTGTGATGTGGGCGGAGAAAAAGCTTCCTCTGCATTACTGTCCCATACAGCATCTCCTTGTGTAAAATGCACCGAATCTCTGAGATAGCTTTCTGTATCCTTCCCCTAAACAATGACGGTGAACAATCTTTGTTTTCAGGTCATTTGAAAGTTGTTTTGAGACTCCCATGCTGCAACACTTCAGAGAAGATGCAAAGAGGAGAAAAACGTACAATTGTCACCCTTAATTACCCTTTCTCATAATTGGAGTCACCTGTGTATGGAGGTCAAGGGTCACTGAACATACCAAACCAAATTTGAGTTCCAATAATTAATTCTAAAGTTTTTGAAATCAATAAAATGACAACAGTGCCCAAACTTATGCACCTGCCTATTTTTGTTTAGACAATTATTGCACACTTTCTGTAAATCATATAAACTTCATTTAAATCATATTAAACTTCATTGTGTTTGTCCCCTATGTGAAATATTTAACTGAACTTTTAAATCCAAACATTCAATGATTTATAAAGGTAAATCAGGAAAATTAACAAGGGTGCCGAAACTTTCGCATCCCACTGTATCTCAGAACGCAACAAAATCAGGCATGTCAAGATAGTGGCCCAAAGAAAAAGATATTTCAAAGTAAATTACAGCTTTATTTTAAAACAATCACATTTTTAAAGTTTCAAACTTCAGAGACAGAAAAAAACAAAAATTGCAGTTGTGTTTCAGTGTTATTACACTGGATCAGATAAACTCAGCGCTTGCAAAGTCTCAAAAATCAATCTGGACACAATCTGAATATGCCAAAAATTTGACTTGGGCTGGCAATCTGAACATAGTCCAAGAACACTCCCCTTACTTCCATGTTTCCTACAGTCAGGAGAGTGAAGTTCTGGGCACTCTGTAATTCAGCTTGAATCCTGTATGAGTGTGCTGCTGGTGTTGGTGGAGATAACACTGTCTAATATAACTCTTCCCACACTCTGAGCAGTCATACGGCTTCTCACCTGTGTGAACGTGCAGGTGTAGGCAGAGACTAAACTGTCTAAAATTCTTTCCACTCTCTGAGTAGAGATATGGCTTCTCTTCAATGTGAGAGTGTAGGTGTTGGTGAAGATGGCCCAGTCTACTAAAACTCTTTTCATACTGTTAGCAGTGATTCCACTTCTCTCTAGTGTGAATGTGCAGGTGTTTGTGGAGACAATCCCGTCGAATAAAACTCTTCCCACACTCTGAGCATTGATATGGCCTCTTGCCCGTGTGATTGTGCTGGTGTCGGTAGAGATGACACTGTTGACTAAAACTCTTCCCACACTCTGAGCATTGATATGGCTTCTCTCCTGTGTGAGTGCGCTGGTGTTGGTGGAAATAATTCCGTCGAGTAAAACCTTTCCCACACTCTGAGCAGTAATACGGTTTCCCACCTGTGTGAATGCGCTGGAGAGTTTTGGATAACATTTGTGGATTTGTGAAGTTGCGTTTGGGTGCCAGATTCTCATATTTAATTTGTCCTGACTTCAGCAGTCTGACATACTCCTCATGGTGACATGTCCTGATGTGTTTGTGGAGATACATTTGAGCTGTATAGGAATGTGGACACACAGAGCAGGAGAAGACGTGCAGGAGTGCAGAAGATGATTTGAGTTCTGGAAGAGAAAACAAAACAAACTTAGTGGCAGCTGCAGCATTATTACTGGGCCATACATAATAAACACAATAATCATACAGAACATCGTATGAAACAGGAATAATGTAACAAAAAAGATGTCTTGTAGAGCAACAGGAAGCCCCGCCTCCTTTAAGCCCCGCCTCCTTTCTCTGTGTTCTTTTTGGGTTCATGCCTGCCACTGGTTGTTTTGATGTAATCCTACCCGGCGCAGTCATGCACAGATGCTACATTAGCGCTGTGGCTATTAGCCAACAATCATGTTGTAGCACAATGGCTGACAGTAATAAAGTGAACTCAACCAATAGTACTTCCATTCATTGATACATATATAAGCCATCATCCAACGTGAATAGATCCTATAATACCTGTAATGATCCAACTATTTGGTAAGTAATTTAACTTCTAAACAAGCCTATTTCCTCCTTAGGGTTATAATAATTATTCTAGGCTAATCTCAGACCTCCTCAATAGTTATGTTTTGGTTAACACTGTGCTTAAACTTGCGTAACTCACCTGGTATAAAATCATTCTTATTATTACGATCATCATGTCCACCACGGATGCAGTCCACCAGTCTCACTGAACACGTCTTTAATGGAGTCTGTGGTGTGTGCTGGTCTCCAACATTACAGTTAGACTCCAGGGACTCTGTGGGGTTTGGGTCGATTGTATCCACAGGAGACATATTGGTTTCAACGTGTATCTCCTGCTTTATGCATTGGCTTATGGTGTTCGAGTCAGTGTCCCGTGTCTCCACAGGGTTTGATTCAGTCTTACACACCACAAATACACAAGGCACATCCTGCATCTCCTGCTTTATGTATTGGTACTCAGTGTTACAGTCAAGTTCCAGTGTTTCTGTGGGTTTTGTTTTCATGTCACACACTGGAGACAGACTGGATACATCCTCCATGTCCTGTGGTGTGCGCTGGACTCCAGCGTTACAGTCAGGTTCCAGTGTCTCCATGGGATTTGCTTCGGGTTTACACACTGGATTCTGTCTGAGTATATAATCTGTGTCCTGTGGTGTGTGCTGGTCTCTCTGACCATAGTCTTGTGTTTCTCTTTGGTTTAGTTCAGCTTTACAGACACTGCACAAAGTGGCAACATCCTTCTAGACAAAAGATAACAAAAACATTATAAACTTAAACAGGGCAAACACAGTGTAAATATGGAGTTATTCATACATGAAACAGCAAACATGATTCCGCACCACTTGAAGGCATTTGATTAACACCATAAACACATGCGTATGTTTTAAACATGCAAAATACTTTTTTGGTGTAAACAATTTCTTCAATCCAATGACACATACCTCTTTAGAAAGATTTTCTGGTTGCTTATTCAACTTTCTCTGTAGCAATTCAATCACTTTTCTCAGTTCACAGACTTCAGTTTGTAGGTTTCCAATATCCTCCATGGAGAGATCAGTCCCTACTGACTTTGTGCAGGATGTTTCAGAGTCACATAACAGGTGTAACTCCAGCAGAACCTCTCCATCATCCTCTCCACCCTCATTGCCGTCAGCAGACATCTGCAGTGGTGGAACATGAGAAACTGTTTAATTGAATGAAGGAAAAAAGAACATGCACACAACTACTTGTACAGAACACACTGTTGTAGTTTGATATATTATTTAATATGGTGGTTATTCTCAAATAACTGTATAGTAGTTTCCAGTAGGGCCTGGTAGTTCAATAAGTACAGCAAGTGTAGTTATTCTAACTTTACAGCTGAAGCAGTTACAAAATCAATGGCTTCCTATGGGAGGATGGAGGGATGAATAGAAGGACAGAGATAATAGATGGATGAGTACAGTCAATATGGAATGCATGTTGGTGTTTGGGGACAGCTACTGACTATTGTCACCAAGTTTGATCACCATAACTTGAAAATTAAGAGAGTGATTCAATCAACGTAGGGATCTAGAGATGAAAAAGAATGAACGTCTATAAAAGAAAATAATGGGCTGTTTAAGACCATATTATAAAATATAAGCCCCTATTTAGTATATGTACAATTATGTCAGTATAGCAGATTTAGTTGTACTATATACAGCTGAAGGAATTATAAACTAGTCAATAGTGTGATGGGAAAAGGACGAATATCCTATATATATTAATATGCATATACAGCATAGCATATATACAACACAGGCAGTGAATTAATTAAAATTAATTGAAGAGTCAGTGAACATTAATTGAAGAAAATGCATGAAAAACGAGGAATGAAAAAGTATTCTATTGTTTGCATCGGAAGATTAATAGTAAAAAGTTACGACTAAAACAAACCGAAAAACAGTCATCACAGTTCTACCATTAACAGAAGCGACGGTGGCCAACAAATATCATATTTAAGTAAATGCTTGAAATCAGATCGCAAGGAGGTGAACGAACGCATGCACTGTACACGCTAGGAAATGACTGTGCGAGCGAGTAAACTATTAACGACGAGCGATTACTAACCGCACGGAAAACGACCTCAAGACACTCAGAGAAACAGCACGACTGAGAAGTCAAAGTAACACCGTTAAACGCACCAGAGCTACTGCGGTGTGTGCGACCAACGTCCAGATTGCGCAGCGGGTCGCGTTGGGTCTTTGTGTAGCGCTTCACACTTAATTCAGCAACCCAGGGTCTTTGGTATTAGAAACCTGCATAAAACCCAACGTGAAAACCACATACAAAACACATTTAGCCTATAAATTCATATAGGATGTTTATGAGACGAACATATGGCTGAGGTCTTTAAATGTTAGTTAAACTTCCGTCCCAGTCAGGGTGCAGAGAATTTGTAAAGTTACTCCGCAACGTCTTCCGGGTTTATTTGACGCAAGAGGATGTCCGCGAGTTTTCAAAACATAGTCAATGGATGAAAATTAATTGGGTGAATTGGAGCTAAAACGAATTAAATGAATTAAAATAGTTTCTTGGTCAGGATCTATGGAGCTATTATAGTGTCACCAGAACCTGAAATTCAGGTTCGGGTCGAAATTCAGGTTCAGGTCGCAATTCAGGTTCGGGTCAAAATTCAGGTTCGGGTCAAAATTCAGGTTCGGGTCGAAATTCAGGTTCGGGTCGTAATTCAGGTTCGGGTCGAAATTCAGGTTCAGGTTGAAATGCGGTTCATCCGGGATACGTAGGATGAGCAAACAAACTCAGAGCTAATCGAACTGCATCTGGCCAATCACAAAACATATCAGAGGTCATTGGGAGGCTGCTAAATTTCCTGTAAGAGTGCGGTCCCTGTTTGGCGTGTAAGTAGCATGCATACCTGTCAAGTGTCCCGTTTTGGCCGGGACAGTCCCGTATTTTACCGCTCTGTCCCGGCGACGTCCCGTATTTTTATTTTCCCGTATTTGTCCCGTATTTTCAGTTCTCAATTTTTATTTTTTTAAAGCATTCACGTGCCGCTCCAAACAGAATTCTGTCACTAGCCTCGCGAGAACTGCCACCCAGACTACTGCAGATGACAGTTCTCGCGAGGCTAGTGACAGAATTCTGATTGGCGCGGCACATGAATGCTTTAAAAAATATATAAATTAAAACTTGCGGGTTTAGTGTCGACAGTGGGAGCAAATGTGGAACAACAAATCAGGATTTAACGAGAGAAGGCAGTCCTGCCTAAAAAGCTAAGCGTACGTGTAAGTACCTTGACGAATGCGACAGGGAATTAATTTTCCTAAAGAGGAGCATGAAGGGGCATAGCTACTCATTCTGTAAGATATGTAGCTGTGATTTTAGTGTCTCTCATGGGGGAAGGAACGATGTCCGTCAGCACGAACAATCTGCCAAGCACAAACGCGGGCTAAAGGCACAGAAATATGCCCAGGAGATGTCCCCATTTGTAGCTAGAAATACCACTAGAAATTTTAAATTTTTTTATTCATTTGTAGTTCAAAACATAATTGGGGTGTTTTTTCTTCACTTTTGCCACTCCAAAGATGTTTTCGTTTCTCCTACAGCCTCGATTGCGGCTATATGCAAATAACTGATTATGCAATATAGGCGATGATGTCATATACGGGAAATGTCCCGTATTTTTAAATACAAAACTTGACAGGTGCCACTGTGCCACCCAGAAATGGCACCTTGTGGCAGCTGCCACATAATCGTGGCACTTAGTGTGACCAGTGCTGCGTGACTGTGGTCTCCGTTGTCCAGAAACGCCGCCTGCCTCTGCTGACAGACATCTAAAGACTCTTGGGTGACTCTGCGTATCGGCCACTCGCTTAAAATCATCCCGACGAGCTCCGAATCGCCATTTGTTGAAATGAAGATGGTTCATAACTTTTGTTTAAAAATTATGTTGAGTGAAATACTAGCCGACATCCAGCTAGACAGCTCTATATTATTAGTTCAGAATACTGTTTAGCGATAACGTCGAATTAAGATTATAGGAGGGTACGTGAATCTACAGTGGTAGACCGTTAACGACAGCACTAAATTTAAAGGGTTTATTATTATAGATGTATGGTTATCAGTGAATGTTCCTACACGCCATCAGCGTCATTTAAACCTCTGCGAGCGAATGGCATCGCATTTAGTATTTGTGCAATGTAGTATATTTCGCTTTGTATTGGTTTCTATTGTTAGTCTAGATTGTCAGCCGAGCGGCTCCCGACATAATCGTTAAACAGCATCCTGAACTCGTAGTTTGGAGCTGTCGGTTAGCTCCGAATCGTTCACCCAACATAACTTAACAAACAAAAAATATAAACCATCTTCATTTCCACGAATCCTACAAATGCGATGCTACTCGCTCGCAGTGGTTTAAATGACGTTGATGGCGTGATGAACGTTCACTGATGAACAATCTGTAATAAATCTGTTTTATGTTGTGACGTGGGGGTGAAGTGTTATCAGTGGGAGGACACTTGCTGAGAAGAGCATTTTATAAGGGGTTTCACATTTAACATTAACTTACGTTAATATAATAGAAGACACACGATCATGATGAGGCATGACTAAACTAGACGACACCACAAACCACTACAGCGACACAACACGGATTGTAAATGACAGCCTTATATTTATTTATTTGTTTATTATTGAATATTTGCTTATTCTGCTACCTCCTGTTATCGCTGAACTAAACTTTCGGCACGAGACTTTCAGCGCGAGCTCTTCAGCGCGAGTTCTTCTGTGCGCGTTCGATGTACGTTGCTCCAGATTTTGAAAAAACACAAGAACAAACGAATTACTTGTTATATTCCTTGTTGACACTTGTGGAAGATATTTTACTGTAGTTTGCTTAGTTTTTTTTTTGTGTTGTTGTATGTCAAATGTAAAACTGTAAAATTTCAAACTTAGCGCCCTTGGAAGCAGAAGGAGGTAAGAAGAAAAATTGTATTAATCCAAAAGAGTGATTTATTTAATTTAAAACGAAGGGAGATGTGATTTTTTGTTTTGTTTTCAGTAAGAACTGCGGCTCATAACATAAAGTTGAGTTCATGTGCAAGTTTGCTAGGAGTGACGCATTTAAAGTTTGGACCCTGTTCTACACATTATCTGTGAGGTATGGTGCTAGGGCATTTGTGTTTATTTTTTATTTTTTGCCACATTTTGTAGTTTTCACGGTGTCAAATGTCGTTGGCGAAAAGGAGGAGAGAATAAAGATACACCAGTCGACGCTCCGAGCATTGTTTGTGTGATTAATCCAAGTGGTCCGCTACACGGATGACTAAGCGAACATACCAGAGAACGAGTACAGATAAACACGAAAACACTCAAACTTACCCATGCACACACCACATACTCTCATACAGAACACATACTCTTTAACGATAATGTCGAATTTAGATTAGTGGTAGACAATGAGTGGCAGTAGCCGCTCGGTGGTTGATGGCTGATGCTGCGGTGTTACGTGAACTGTGGATTTTGGGGAGGTTGTTTTCTCTTTCGGTTAATTTTGGTTTAACAGGTGGATTTCATCGGTACGGGTGGATTCTGTCGGCCAATCGAAGATCGTGATTTGGATGAGGGGGAGGATATTCGGATTCTCTGCATGACGGAGTTGCTGGAAGTTGCCGGGAGGCGACGCGAGCATGTACTGCCTTTACGGTTGTGTGTGTGTGACTTTTGAGAAACTGTAGCTCATTTTGCTTCTGGAATCTCTCTTTGCTTCTGCTTCGTTTTTTGCTTCTGACTTTTGGAACACATTTCACGTGTGGGAGGGTCTTAGATGAAGGCGTTCCTCTGCAATCTCCATTGGTCACTGATTCCGGACTGACACAGAGCTCTGGGACCAAGCCACGCCCACCCCACCAGCTTCCCAGCGTTTTCAAACATGGCGGAACGCGGTGGTTCTGTTTCACAGCAGCATGTAAACTGAGTTTTACCATTAAAGTTTATACGAAGTTTATAATTAATAGCTAAATGGTCTGTATATATTGCAAATGTACACTGTATAATACCTACATTAAGCATGCTCACCAGCACGAGCTTTTTAAAATTTTAGTG
This sequence comes from Brachyhypopomus gauderio, assembly GCF_052324685.1. NCBI lineage: Eukaryota > Metazoa > Chordata > Actinopteri > Gymnotiformes > Hypopomidae > Brachyhypopomus > Brachyhypopomus gauderio. The sequence goes on along the minus strand of NC_135230.1, from coordinate 3,217,424 downwards.
AACTGGATGGAGAGAACATTGATGTGTGGAAGAAATATGAGTATTTGCAATATCTGGTATGGCGACGGACGGGGGGTGGGGGGCAGCTGGTGTACGAGAGGTGATGCCAAATATAGTAAAATCCATAATAGTAAAAAATACCAAAATTAAAGCAATACTGAAAAGTGGCCACCCTATATACAACCAGCTTTGTTCACTCAGTTTTTCAGTGTTCTGCCGGTACCACACACAAACACACATCACATGCATCTTGTGCTGTCCATATTTTATTAAGAAGTGAACAATATTCATTGAACCATTGAACATAGAGATACTAAACATAATACATGTCAGACATGACATTCAGACACTGTCCGACTCAGAGATAAAAACAAAAAGATTTTAACTTGGAGGGGTGGGAGTAAGAAGAGTAGTCCATTGAAACGCAGAGTGCGGATTAGTTTCCTTCTCACTTTAGACCCGCGGGGACGCGAGCAAACGTTACTGGAGGAGCGAGTAACTAGTCGCTACTATTGTGAATGTAGCAAAACGGTGACAGAAGCTACAGCAGCAATTAAATTAAAAATAATTTAAAGGCTAGCTTTAAACACGCTCTTCCCTGTTGACTTCTCTCACGGTAATGTCGCGCTGAAAAATATTGACCTGTCTTGTCAATATATGGAGCCAGATCCGTAAACACGAGCCGCTTTCGCCATTCCAGATGGCTCAGTCAAAACCATTACATCTTAATGAACCAATAAATAACATCAGCGGCAAAAATGAGTGTAAAAAATACCAGGGTTCATCATTTAGAACTACAAAAAAATCTTGTTTCTTATTTTACTATCTACCTATTTTTCATAAGAGTTTGTTTTACCGCAAAATATGAAAACTTCAAAACGGCGAATTTCGCCGCAAGGTGACAGATTTTCATGCCTGCATCCAGTTCACTAAAATTTTAAAAAGCTCGCGCTGGTGAAGTGTGCTAAATATTAACTGCCATGCTTAATGTAGTTATTATACAGTGTACATTTGCAATATCTACAGACCATTTAGCAATTAATTATAACCTTTGTATAAACTTTAATGATAAAACTTAGTTTACATACTACTGTGAAACAGAACCACCGCGTTCCGCCATGTTTGAAAACGCTGGGAAGCTGGTGGGGTGGGCGTGGCTTGGTCCCAGAGCTCTGTGTCAGTCCGGAATCAGTGACCAATGGAGATTGCAGAGGAACGCCTTCATCTAAGACCCTCCCACACATGAAATGTGTTCCAAAAGTCAGAAGCAAAAAACGAAGCAGAAGCAAAGAGAGATTCCAGAAGCAAAAGACCTTACTGGGAAAATCCAAAAAAACAAAAACAATGGAACCAAAAACTTGTCAAAATGCAAACGAAAATAAGTTTCAAATAACCAATTATATTAAAAAAATATACTTTTGATATATTTTTTTCTGTTTTGCATTCATAACATATACTTTCTGCTCTTGGATTTACTTTTGCTTTTGTGGAACTATTGAAACAAAAATCACTCCATAATAGCGTTGTGAAAATCGCCACGATGGAGTAAGAACATAGTAGCATGTGCACACTTATATAGACACCCATGCAGGGATGTTTTATAAGAAACACCAGTATAGAGGCAGGCACCGTATATGTATATTTGTTTGAGATTATCGTCGTAGATATATTTTCTTTATTTATGTTAGTAAGGTGTGAGTCTTGCTTTGTTAACTTAGTGTAGTATATTTTGTTTGTTTCTTTTCTTTGGTGCCGTCTACTGCTCCTTTCCTTGGTTGGTTTATGGTTAATCGTGTATTTTTGTACGTACGTGTCTGTTCAGTGTTTTGTTGCGTAGAAAAGGCTCTTCTCCCCATTACCACTCTGCAGTAAAGAGTTTTCTTACGTATCCGTCTGGTTTTCGCGTTCTTCTTTAATTTCATCTTGTCCACTACGCACATGCTACTACCCCACACCCCAAACCTAGACCCATGACATCGTGGGGTCGTAACAGACGTAATCTAGACAAACAATAGAAACCAATACAAAGCGAAATATACTACAAATTGCACAAATACTAAATGCGATGCCATTCGCTCGCAGAAGTTTAAATGACGCTGATGGCGTGTAGGAACATTCACTGATAACCATACATCTATAATAATAAACCCTTTAAATTTAGTGCTGTCGTTAACGGTCTACCACTGTAGATTCACGTACCCTCCTATAATCTTAATTCGACGTTATCGCTAAACAATATTCTGAACTAGTAATATAGAGCTGCTCAGCTGGATGTCGGCTAGTATTTCACTCAACACTCAAAAGTTATGAACCATCTTCATTTCAACAAATGGCGATTCGGAGCTCGTCGGGATGATTTTAAGCGAGTGGCCGATACGCAGAGTCACCCAAGAGTCTTTAGATGTCTATCAGCAGAGGCAGGCGGCGTTTCTGGACAACGGAGACCACAGTCACGCAGCACTGGCCACAATAAGTGCCACGATATGTGGCAGATGCCACAAGGTGCCATTTCTGGGTGGCACAGTGGCACTTTCGTTCTGCTTACATGCTACTTACACGCCAAACAGGGACCGCACTCTTACAGGAAATTTAGCAGCCTCCCAATGACCTGATATGTTTTGTGATTGGCCAGATGCAGTTCAATTAGCTCTGAGGTTGTTTGCTCATCCTACGTATCCCGGATGAACCGCATTTCAACCTGAACCTGAATTTCGACCCGAACCTGAATTTCGACCCGAACCTGAATTACGACCCGAACCTGAATTTCGACCCGAACCTGAATTACGACCCGAACTTGAATTTTGACCCGAACCTGAATTGCGACCCGAACCTGAATTTCAGGTTCTGGTGACACTATAATAGCTCCATACATAACATGGAAATCTTTAATACTGTCCTGGGAAACCGCCAACAATACCAGATGGCCTTTCTCCAGTCCATTACCTGGTTCAGGTGCCACAAGAGGGCGGAGCTACACGCAGGGCAGGAAAGAGGAGACACGGCGTACACGACCAGGAAGTAGCCGGGAGCCACTTCCACAGACATTAGGAAGTGTTGGACCTTGTTTGCAGTGTAAACCCCAAGATGGCCTTCCTCCTGTGCCTCCAATAGGGGCGGTCTCGAGCTTTAGCTGTGGTCTGACACAGCTCTGTGTCTCAGGTGCTGTGTTCAAAATAGACGGCTACATACTGTACACTGCACACTGCACTCAGTACAGTATTGTTACAAATTTAGATATTATAAATATAATAAATAGAGACCTAAAGTAATGCACAGAGATTGTAAGATGAGTGTAAATCTAGTGTGATGGAAATTTGGTGATTTCCATTTATGTCAGGCTTTCTTAGTATACATCAAACACATTAGATATAGGTGTTAAAGATCTTTTTACATATATGTGTGTTAATCATGCCACTGAAGCCATTCTCGTGACTTCAGTAGGCCTCAGATGTGTGTGTGTGTGCTCTGGATGGCCTCGGCTGAGGCCTAATCTGATGTTCCTCTGGTGTTCCTAAACTGACCTCGCTGGAGACGCCTAATCTCTACTTGGAAGGGACTACGGCGACACAGTCTGTCATGACATCACGAGGATGCTGAGCATGGAGGGGGCATGCGTCATATGCATCTGTCAAATCAGTGTTAATGGTGGCTGGTGTATAAATCCAGAAGGTTAGGGAGCTCTCTCTCTCTCTCTCTGGTGTATGTGCTTAAACCTTAAGCTCTGTTGCTGCAAGCCATTCCAGTGTTTTATCATCCAGGTTCATTAAACCACGAATACCATTCGGTGGCCGGAATTTGGGGCAGTTAGTCATCATGTGTTCCACTGTCTGTAATGGGTCCCCACATTCACAGTGAGCACTGTCTACGAGACCCCACTTCTGCATTAATGCACCAAATGTCCCACCCCGTCCTCAGGCAATTAAGGATTGTCCACTCCTTACAGGTGAGGTGCTGGCCAGGGACATTTGTTGGGTCTTTGATGTAGTGGTGAAGCATAGATGGCCCTGCTACCTTCCACTGGTCCCTCCATCTTGCCTTCACCCAGGAAGCCTTGGAGGTGTCGGCTGATATTGTGCGGAGCAATTCCTGGGCGTGTGTAGCAAAGGGGCGTCATGACTTGAGGCGCATGTGCTGTGGTGTCTCTGTAACAATCTTATGAAGAAGGTGTGATTCACACACTTGTGCTTTTCGGGCGATGGCCAGCATAGCTGCTTCTCATCTGACCTCTGCTGGAGCAATTCCAGCGAGGGCAGGCAGTTGATAGGTCGGAGTGGCAGGTAGGCATCCGGAGATAGTCCGCAAGGCGGTGTTGAGAGTTGCGTCCAGCTTCTTCACATGGGGGCTATGCCACCAGACTGGCGCACAGTACTCGGAAGATGCGCAGATGCGAAGAAGATGTGAAGATGCGCAGTGTCTCTGTGCTGGCTCCCCATACTGTGCCGGCGAGACGGCGTATCAATGCAACGCGGGCAGTGGTTTTTGCCTTGACGCTGTCCAGATGTTGTTTAAAAGACAGTGTTCGATCTAGCTTCACTCCTAGGTATGTCGGGGAATGCTGGGCTTGTAGCCGTACATTATCAGAATCAGAATCAGAATCAGAACCAGGTTTATTGGCCAAGTGTGTTCGCACACACAAGGAATTTTTTTCCGGCTGTTCGTTTCTCCCGCGTGCTAACAGTTAACAGATATTTTACATATAACTTACAATACACAATAAACAAGAGTATACATGGTATACATCAGGGGTGCCCATTACGTCGATCGTGATCAACCGGACGATCGCGAAGGAAGTGTCGGTCGATCGCAAAGGAATGTGGGTAGATCGCATGACATTAAAAAGTAGTGGATGAATGACAGGCTGTCGTCCATCTGCACTGACAGTTGTATATATGCACCGCCCCGGTAACAATTTACGTTCGCCGCCACTCCCCCCCCCGGTCAACAATTTACGTTCACCCCACCCCCCCTCCTGGTCAACAAATTATGTGTCAGCAATTTACATTCGAGGCGAGGTACATCTTTCTGAAAATTGTGGCCAATGTGAAAACAGTATGCATAATAACTAGTGCAACAAGCAGTGTAAACATAAATGATCATGGATAAGGTGCAATAATGCAGTGGTTTTAGAATAGGAGTGATAATAGTTGTTTATGGTGTATATGATCAGGGTGATGGGTGTCTGGTGATCAGCTGTTGAAGAAGGTGATGGCCTGTGGGTAGAAACTGTTCTTGTGTCTGACAGTCTTAATGGACAGCGTTCTGTAGCGTCTGCCAGATCGGTGTGAGGAGTCTGTGATCATTTTCTCCGCCCGTTTCCTGGTTCTTGAGCAGTACAAGTCCTGAATGGAAGGCACAGGACCACCGATGACTTTCTTAGCAGTCCACACTGTTCTCTGCAGTCTGTTCCTATCCTGCTTTGTGGCTGCTCCAAAACACACTGTGATGGATGTGCACAGGATGGACTCAATGACTGCAGTGTAGAACTGGATCAGCAGCTCCTGAGGCAGATCTAACTTCCTTCGGCTGGCGTAGGAAGTACAACCTCTGCTGGGCCTTTTTGAGGATAGAGGTGATGTTGGGCTCCCACTTCAGGTCTTGTGAGATGATGGTGCCCAGGAACCTAAAGGACTCTACAGTAGACACGGGGCTGTTGAAGATTGTGAGGGGCAGCAGTGCTGGGAAGTGTCTCCTGAAGTCCACTCTCATCTCTACAGTCTTGAGCGTGTTCAGCTCAAGGTTGTTCTGATTGCATCAGAACATCAGTCGTTTGATTTCCTGTCTGTATGCAGACTCGTCGTCGTCCTGGATGAGTCCGATGACTGTAGTGTTCAGGAGTTTAACAGACGGGTCGTTAGATGTGCAGTCATTAGTGTAGAGTGAAAAGAGAAGTGGGGAGAGCACACATCACCAGTGCTGATAGACTGTATGGAGGACATGACTTTTCCCAGCTGCACCTGCTGTTTCCTGTCTGTCAGGAAGCTGGTGATCCACTGACACATGGCAGGATAGACGTTGAGCTAGGAGAGTTTGGTGGACAGAATGCCTGGGATGATGGTGTTGAATGCCGAGCTGAAATCAAGAAACAGAATTCTTGCGTAAACCCCTGAGCAGTCCAGATGTTGCAGGATGAAATGCAGACCCATGTTAATTGCATCATCCACTGACCTGTTTGCTCGGTAGGCAAACTGCAGGGGGTCCAGCAGTTGTCCTGTGACATCTTTCAGGTGGGCCAGCACCAGTCGTTCATGACCACAGACGTAAGAGCAACGGGCCTGTAGTCATTCAGTCCTGTGATGGAGGGTTTCTTGGGGACTGGGATGATGGTGGAGCGTTTGAAGCAGGAGGGAACTTCACACAGCTCCAACGATCTGTTGAATATCTTTGTGAAGATTGGAGCCAATTGTTCAGCACAGATCTTAAGGCAGGAATGTGAGACACCGTCTGGGCCAGGTGCCTTCCTGGTCTTTTGTTTCTGAAACAGTCGGCTCACGTCAGCTTCACATATTGTGAGTGCAGCTTGAGTGGTGGTGGGAGGGAGAGATGGAGTGGGTATTGTAGGTGGTGAGGTGAATGTAGATGGTGCTGTAGAGGTGTGAAGACAATAGAAGCTGTTAAGGTCGTCAGCCAGGCCTTTGTTTGTGTCTGCGGGGGGGGGGGGGGGGGGGGGGTGGTCTTCTGTAATTGGTAATGTGTTGAAGGCCTCTCCACACTGATCATGGGTCGTTGGCTGAAAGCTGTTTTCTCAGCTTTCCATAATAGCATTTTTTGGCCACTCTGATCTCCCTGGTCAATGTGTTTCTGGCCTTCTTGTACAGAGCTCTATCCCCACTTTGGTAAGCCTCTGCCTTAGCCTGACGAAGCTGGCTGATCTTGGTTGTAAACCATGGCTTGTTGTTGCTGAATGTGCAGTAAGTTTTTGTTGGGACACACAGTTCTTCACAAAAACTAATATAGGATGTGACAGTGTGTCACGTAGGGCAACGCCCCCTCTCGTAGCTGTCACTCTGGGTTCCCTCATGTCCGTGTTCCCTGCCTGTTTGTCCCGCCCTGCTCGTTGGTTTTGATGATTCCTCGTTTGTTACCACGCCCCTGTGTCATTGTCATCACCTGTCCCTAGTTTAGTTCTGTGTATAAAAGTCCCTGTGTCTCCCATGTCCGTATCGGTCTTTTTGTTTAATCCCGTCACCTGCTGTTGTAAGTTTGAGCTTTGCGTTTGTTATCCGTCTACATCTGCCTGTTCCGTGTTTTCCCCTCCGTCGTTAGTTTCTTGTCTGAATATGCCTGTTGTCCTTTCTTGTTCTGGCTGCCCTCCCGGTTTGACCCATGCCTGTCCGTTTAACGCTGCTTTTGGAATTTCCTTGAATAAATCTCGCTCTCCTCAGCGTTTGTGTCCGCCTCCCTGTTCTGCCTCGTGCAGAACGTTACACAGTGTCAGTCATTTCATCCAGATTGTCCGTAGCAGCTTCAAAATCACTCCAGTCAGTGCAGTCAAAGCAATCCTGCAGGTCTTGCTTAGCCTCTCTGGTCCACTTCATCACTGTTTTCACAACAGACTTTACTAATTTTAGTTTCTGTCTGTAGGTAGGAATAAGGTGAACCAGACAGTGATCCGAGTTTCCCAGAGCAGCGTGGGGCACTGTCCATTTTTCAGGACAGTGTAGCAGTGATCCAGTATGTTATTATCCCTGGTGGGACAATTAACATGTTGTTTGTATTTTGGGAGTTTGTGGTTAAGTTTTGCTCTGTTAAAGTCTCCATGTATGATGAACAATGAGTCTGGGTGATATAGTGATATAGTATAGAAAACTCCCGTGGTGAATAAAAAGGTTTACAGTTAATAAACAGAGTCTCTAAGTTGGAGCTGCAGTGTATGTTCAGCACCGAGACATCTGAACACCAACTATCATTGATATAGAAATATATTCCGCCGCCTCTCGCTTTCCCCGTCAGCTCCGTTACAGGGTCTGCATGGTGAAGATGAAAGCCGGGCAGATGTAGCGCACTGTCCGGGATGGACTCACTGAGCCAGGTCTCAGTGAAGCAGAGAGCAGCCGAGCGGGTAAAACTTTTGTAGTTCTTGTTGAGGAGAAGCAGTTCGTCCATTTTGTTGGCCTGAGAGCGGAGATTCGCTAGATGAATGGCCGGGAGAGCGGTTCTGAATCCCCGCTGACAGAGCTTCACGTCCTACGTCTCCTACACGCTCTGCACAGAGCTGCCGCTCCTCCAACTATTAACTCCAGAAAACTTTCCGCGTTATTGAGAACTGGTGAAGAACTTCCAGAAGTGGATTGTCCAATGCTCAGCAGTTGATCTCTGGTGTAGACAAGTGGGTTTCAGCTGCATAAAGCACACAAAACAGACAAAAACACACAAAACAGACAAAAACACACACAAAACAGACAAAAACACACACAAAACTAGGGAGCGCTGTGCCAAGGCAGCCACCCGCGGCGCCATCTTGCAATGCAAGATAGCATCATTATCGACCATGATGTTAATCTCGCGGGTTGCTTCCTTGTTATAAAGGTGAAACATTGTTGTTACAGTTTTATCAACACTGAGCTTAAGACGCCAATTCTTCAGATAAGGTGACAGGATGTCCATGTCGTTGGAGAGGCCCTCCTCTACTGCTTCCCAGGATGGCTTGCTGAGTAAAATGGCCAGGTCGTCTTCCGGGATGTTGTTACAGGTAGATCGTAAATATAGATGTTAAACAACTTTGGTGCCAGCACTGAACCCTGTGGGACACCGTTCCTGAGCTTTCTCACCCTGCTACTTTGGCCATTGCTGGTGTGTAGCCTGAAGCTGCAGTTGCTCAGCATCTCTATAATGAAGCTCACCATGTGCTTGTCTGGGATAGTATCCAGGAGCTTCATATGTAGCCCACGCAACCAGACAGTGTCGTAGGGAGCTGTGAGGTCCAGGAAGACGGTGCCAGCTTTCTCCCCCTGCCTGAAAGCTATCCTCTATGTCTTGGCCCAGGAGGGTCACCTGGTCTGTTGTTGATCTCCCACTTCGAAAGCCAGCTTGTTCTTTATGCAGCTGGGGGTCAATTACTGGGGTGAGGCACGCCAGGATGAGATGTTCGAGGAGCTTGTATGGTACACAAAGCAATGAGATGGGCCGGTATCCCTTAGGGCAGGGGTCTCCAACACGTCGCTCGCGAGCTACCAGTAGCTCGCCACCCCTTTCCGAGTAGCTCGCCAAAGGGCAAATGAATTACATATAAATTTGTAAACCTAATTGGTCCCATCGAGAAATCTACCTGTGTGAAAAGGGGGTGGGTTTCCCGAAACGTTTGTAGCGCTAAGTACTTCTTAACCTCGTACGTTTCATACGAGGTTACGAAGTACTTAGCGCAACAAACATTTTGGGAAACTCACCCCGGCATAGCTAATTAAATACTGTGATAGAATGTGAGAAAAAAAAAACTTCCTTTTCGTCCTTTCATGGTGCGTCGCCCAATCGCCCTAATGAACAAACCGCCCCTGCCCAAAAGGGAGGAGTCAGGGGCTGTAATGTGATACAGAGGCTGTTTAGAATGTCATTACACATTTTTTTAACAACTTATATTCTTGTTGCTGCATTTTTATGGTTACACCATTTAGAGAATTTTGCCCATTTTCTCTCAATATTATCTCAAAACTTAATAAAATCAGGCATGTCAAGATAGTGGCCCAAATAAAAACATATTTCAAAGTTAATTAGAGCTTTATTTTGAACTTTATTTTGTCTTCCCAAACAACCAAAAAAAAAAAGAAATGCAGTTGTGTTTCAGTGTTATTACACTGGATCAGATAAACTCAGCGCTTGCAAAGTCTCAAAAAACATTCTGGACACAATCGGGATATGACAAAAATCTGGCAATCTGAACACAGTCCAAGAACATTCCCCTTCCTTCCATGTTGCTTATAGTCAGGAGAGTGAAATTCTGGGCACTCTGTAATTCAGCTTGAATCCTGTGTGAGTGTGCTGCTGGTGTTGGTAATTTAATTCTTCCCACACTCTGAGCAGTCATACGGCTTCTCACCTGTGTGAACGTGCTGGTGTAGGCGGAGACTAAAATTCTTTCCAATCTCTGAGTAGAGACATGGCCTCTCTTCAATGTGAGAGTGCAGGTGTTGGTGGAGATGGCTCTATGTACTAAAACTCTTTTCATACTGTTAGCAGTGATTCCACTTCTCTCTAGTATGAATGTGCAGGTGTTTGTGGAGACGATCCTGTCAAATAAAACCTTTCCCACACTCCCAGAATTGATTTGGCCTCTCGCCTGTGTGAATGTGATTGTGTCGATGGGAATCACTCTATCTATTAAATCTCCTCCCACACCCTGAGCAGTGATACAGCTTTGCTCCTTTGTGAATCTGCCAGAATTTCAGATCATATTTGTGGATTCTCTCTGGTGAGAATGTGCCGGAGATCATGGAGACCATCTCGTCGAGTAAAATATTTTCCACACTCTGAGCAGTGATACGGCTTCTCTCCTGTGTGAGTGCGCTGGTGTTGGTGGAGACTACTCTGTCTAGTAAAACTCTTCCCACACTCTGAGCAGTGATACAGCTTCTCTCCTGTGTGAATGAGATGGTGTCGATGGAAATCACTCCATCTATTATATCTTCTCCCACACTCTGAGCAGTGATACAGCTTTGCTCCTTTGTGAATCTACCGTTAAGTTTTAGATAACATCTGTGGATTCTCTCTAACGTGAATTTGCCAGTGTTCATTGAGACCATCCTGTCGACTAAAACCTTTCCCACACTCTGAGCAGTGATATGGCTTCTCTCCTGTGTGAGTGCGCTGGTGTCGTTGGAGATGATACTGTCGAGTAAAACATTTCCCACACTCTGAGCAGCGATACGGCTTCTCACCTGTGTGAATGAAATGGTGTCGATGGAAATCACTCCATCTATTAAATCTTTTCCCACACTCTGAGCAACGATACAGCTTTGCTTCTTTGTGAATGCGCTGGAGAGTTTTGGATAACATTTGTGGATTTCTGAAGCTGCGTTTGGGTGCCAGATTCTCATATTTAATTTGTCCTGACTTCAGCAGTCTGACATACTCCTCATGGTGACATGTCCTGATGTGTTTGTGGAGATACATTTGAGCTGTATAGGCATGTGGACACACAGAGCAGGAGAAGACGTGCAGGAGTAAAGAAGATTTGAGTTCTGGAAGAGAAAAAAACCAAATTAGTGGCAGCTGCAGCGTTATTACTGGGCTGTTATTAATCTAACAAAAATATGTCTTATAGAGTAACAGGAAGCCCTACCTCCTTTAATCCCCGCCTCCTTTCTCTGTGTTCTTTTTGGGTTCATGCCTGCCACTGGCTGTTGTGATGTAATCCTATCTGGCCCAGTCATGCACAGATGCTACATTAGCGCTGTGGCTATTATCAACAATCAGGTTGTAGCACAATGGCTGACAGTAATAAAGTGAACTCATATAAGCCATCATCCAACGTAAACCTATAATACCTGTATTGATCCAACTATTTGGTAAGTAATTTAACTTCTAAACAAGCCTATTTCCTCCTTAGGGTGATAATTATTCTAGGCTAATCTCAGACCTCCTCAATAGTTTTGGTTAACTGTGTTGAAACTAGCTTAACTCACCTGGTATAAAATCATTCTTATTATTACAATCATCATGTCCACCACGGATGCAGTCCACTAGTCTCACTGAACACATCTTTAATGGAGTCTGTGATGTGTGCTGGTCTCCAACATTACAGTTAGAGCCCAGGGACTCTGTGGGGTTTGGGTCGATTTTATCCACAAGAGACATATTGATTTCATGCTGTATCTCCTGCTTTATGAATTGGCTCGTGGTGTTCGAGTCAGTGTCCCGTGTCTCCACAGGGTTTGATTCAGTCTTACACACCACAAATACACAAGGCACATCCTGCATCTCCTGCTTTATGTATTGGTACTCAGTGTTACAGTCAAGTTCCAGTGTTTCCAATATGGGTTTTGTTTTCATTTCACACACTGGAGACAGACTGGATACATCCTCCATGTCCTGTGGTGTGTGCTGGACTCCAGCGTTACAGTCAGGTTCCAGTGTCTCCATGGGATTTGCTTCGGGTTTACACACTGGATTCTGACTGAGTATATCCTCTGTGTCCTGTGGTGTGTGCTGGTCTCTCTGACCATAGTCTTGTGTTTCTCTTTGGTTTAGTTCAGCTTTACAGACACTGCACACAGTGGCAACATCCTTCTAGACAAAAGACCAAAAAACCATTATGAACTTAAACAGGGCAAACACAGTGTAAATATGAAGTTATTCATACATGAAACAGCAAACATGATTCTGCACCACTTGAAGGCATTTGATTAACACTATACACACATGCGTATGTTTTAAACATGCAAAACACTTTTTTTTGGCATAAACAATTTCTTCAATCCAATGACACATACCTCTTTAGAAAGATTTTCTGGTTGCTGATTCAACTTTCTCTCTAGCAATTCAATCACTTTTCTCAGTTCACAGACTTCAGTTTGTAGGTTTCCAATATCCTCCATGGAGAGATCAGTCCCTACTGACTTTGTGCAGGATGTTTCAGAGTCACATAACAGGTGTAACTCCAGTAGAACCTCTCCACCCTCCTCTCCACCCTTACTGCTGTTAGCAGACATCTGCAGTGGTGGAACATGAGAAACTGTTTAATTGAATGAAGGAAAAAAGAACATGCACACAACTACTTGTACAGAACACACTGTTGTAGTTCGATATGTTATTTTAAATGGTGGTTATTCTCAAATAACTGTATAGTAGTTTCCAGTAGGGCCTGGTAGTTCAATAAGTACAGCAAGTGTAGTTATTCTAGCTTTACAGCTGAAGCAGTTACAAAATCAATGGCTTCCTATGGGAGGATGGAGGGATGAATAGAAGGACAGAGATAATAGATGGATGAGTATAGTCAATATGGAATGCATTTTGGTGTTTGAGGTCAGCTACTGTCACCAAGTTTGATCACCATAACTTGAAAATTAAGAGAGTGATTAAATCAATGTAGGGATGTAGAGATGACAAAGAATGAATAACTATAAGAAAATAATGGGCTGTTTAAGACCATATTAGAAAATGTAAGCCCATATTTATCATATGTACAGTTGGGTCAGTACAGATTTAGTTGTACTATCTATACAGCTGAAGGAATTATAAAGTCCATAGAGTGATGGGTAAAAGACGAATATCCTATATATACATAGTAATAACACATACAACATAAAATATATACAACACAGGAGCTAAAAGGCAGTGGAAATTAATTGAAGTAAATGGATGAAAAAGAAGTAATCAAAGGGAGAGAAGAGTTGTGAAAAGTGGACGAGTAATTTATATCCATCCTCGGACTACCATAACACTGTGGATGAAACAGCATTCTATTATTTGCATCGGAAAACTAAAAAGTTTCGATTAAAACAAACAGAAAACAGTCATCACAGTTCTACCTTTAACAGAAGCGACGGTGGCCAACAAATATCATATTCACGTAAATGCTTGAAATCAAATCGCAAGGAGGTGAACGAACGCATGCACTGTACACGCTAGGAAATGCCTGTACGAGCGAGTAAACTATTAACGACGAGCGATTACTAACCGCACGGAAAACGTCCTCAAGACACTCAGAGAAACAGCACGACTGAGAAGTCAAAGTAACACCGTTAAACGCACCAGCTACTGCGGTGTGTGCGACCAACGTCCAGATTGTGCGGCGGGTCGCGTTGGGTCTTTGTGTAGCGCTTCACACTTAATTCAGCAACCCAGGGTCTTTGGTATTAGAAACGTGCATAAAACCCAACGTGAAAACCACATACAAAACACATTTATCCTATAAATTCATATAGGATGTTTATGAGACGAACATATGGCTGAGGTCTTTAAATGTTAGTTAAAGTTTCGTCCCAGTCAGGGTGCAGAGAATTTGTAAAGTTGCTCCGCAGTCTTCCGGGTTTATTTTACGCAAGAGGATGTCCGCGAGTTTTTAAAACATATTATTGTAGCGTGGGACCGCTAGGAGGGCGGTACTATTCCCATAATCCCTTTCGTGTCATATTTGGTCGCTAAGTTTAGTGTTATAATGTCTGTAATGTGCTTGTGATAAAATGCTATGTGATGAATGTGTCTGTACAATGTGAGCTTTTAATCGATGTATATATGAGTGTTTTTAATGTGCCTGTCAAACCTCTCACCCCCGTGTGTCCGTACTCATTCGATACCCCGCACCCATTCAATGTATGTGCAAGTCTGAATTCACGAGCATTACTCCTTTGTCTTGAAAAGAAGGCTGCTTCCTAATAAAGAAAGCAAGTGTTTGAAATGGTTCCTTCCTAGAATCAATTCTCTGCACTACACACTAGAATTTTATTTTATTTTATTTAACTTTATTTAACCAGGAAGGTCCCATTGAGATTAAAATCTCTTTTTCAAGGGAGTCCTGGCCAAGATAGGCAGCAACAAAATACAAATAAAACACTGTTGCAAAGAATTACATGGTTAAAATACATGTTCAAAAACAAAAGTTAAAATATATATTCATAAAATAATTAAGATTTTACAAATAGGTTAAGTAAAACAAGTACAAATTATGGAATTAGCCACAAAAGTTTGCAGTTTTAGTTTGAAGGCATTCAATGAAATTAATTCAATGAATATCAATGAATTGGGTGAATTAGAGCTAAAATGATTTATTGGTCAGGATCTTCCTTTCATTTTTGAATGAAGAGTATTAAAATAAAATATACAATATTTTTAAAAACCCACGGAGAGCAGCTGGCCCAGATAACATCCCTGGACGTGCACTCAGGGCCTGTTCATTAGAACTGGCAGACGTGTTTACGGACATTTTCAACCTCTCTCTCGCACAAGCTGTTGTACCATCCTGTTTTAAGACCACTACCATCATTCCCATTCCAAAGAAAAATACTGCGACCTGCCTGAATGACTATCGACCTGTGGCACTCACCCCAATTTTAAAGTGCTTTGAAAGAATAGTCATGACTCACATTCAGCAGACCATTCCAAACTCCATAGATCCTCTCCAGTTTGCCTACCGTCAAAACCGTTCCACTGACGATGCAATCAACACCGCACTTAACACAGCCCTGACACACTTAGAGGGCAAGGATACATATGTTAGAATGCTGTTCATTGACTATAGTTCCGCATTCAACACTGTTGTTCCATGCAAGCTCGTAGAAAAGCTCATCACCCTCGGACTGACACCCGCCCTCTGCAGCTGGGTGCTGAACTTTCTCACGGACAGACCCCAGACTGTCAGAGTTGGCACATCAGATCAGGCACAAAAATAGTGAACACAGGGGTTCCCCAGGGCTGTGTGTTAAGCCCCCTTCTGTACACACTCTTCACGTATGACTGTGTGGCCTCCCAGAACAACACCAGCATCATAAAGTTTGCTGATGATACGACAGTCATTGGACTGATCACTGGAGGGTAAGAAACTGCTTACAGGAGGGAGGTGGGTGACCTGGTGTTACAACATATGTGTATATATTTCCCTGAATATGGACAAGAGCAAAGAAATGGTTGTTGATCCCAGGAGAAAGCAGGAGCCACACTCACCTCTGTACATCGGTGAGACTGAGGTTGAGAGGGTGAAAACCTTCAAGTTCCTCGGCATCCACATCAGTGAGCATCTCACCTGGTCTCAACACACACATCATTATCAAGAAGTCCCAGCAGCGCCTGTATTTTCTGAGAAGGCTGAGGAAATTTGGCATTTCATCCACAATTCTCAGCACCTTCTACAGAATCACCATCCAGAGTGTCCTTAGCAGCTCCATCACGGTCTGGTATGGAAACTGCACTGTGCAGGACAGGAAGGCTCTCCAGCGGGTCATCAAAACTGCACAGTCCATTTCAGGAACTGCCTTCACACCCTTACAGGACATCCATCACTCCAGAGTAATCAGGAGATCACGCAACATAATCAAGGACAGTACACACCCACAGCACTCACTCTTTGCACTCCTCCCTTCAGGCAGACGCTACAGGAGTGTGAAGTCCAGGACTAAAAGACTGACAAACAGTTTTTATGCACAGGCAATCAGGCTCGTTAATGCCCCTCAAGCCCCCCTCAACGCTCTACATGTTTCTTCATGAAACTAAAGAGACGCGGAAAAATACTCAACGCGAATAAATGATAACCAATCAATCAATCAAAGTTTATTTGTATAGCGCTTTTCACAACACATGTTGTCACAAAGCGCTTTACAGGATTTAAAAGGTTAACAATACTATGGGTCCAGAACCCTAATGAGCAAGCCAAAGGCGACAGTGGCGAGGAAAAACTCCCTATGATGGTGGGGAATAGGAAGAAACCTCGGGAGAACCAAGACTCAAAAGGGAACCCATCCTCCATTGGGCGGCCCGTTAACACACAAATTACACAAAATACAGACAAATACACAAGTCACACACAAATCACACAATCAGACTAAGTAAAGGTAAAAATGAAAGTTCTGGGTTATGATATTGTCACTGTAAATGTCTGTTGATGAACGCCAGGCTTTCATTCCGTGTCGGAGCAGCAATGCTGGTATTGTAGGCTCCGACTGCAATGTTACTCTCCAGATGAACCTCTGAGAAAAGATACGAGATGTAGTAAATATGTAACAGATTAATCAATGGCCAAACTAAACAGATGAGTCTTTAATCGAGTTTTAAACATTGAGACTGTGTCTGAGTCCCGAATAGAGGCAGGAAGATTATTCCACAATTGTGGAGCTTTAAAAGAAAAGGCTCTTCCACCTGCTGTGATCTTTGATCCTAGGAACAGTTAATAACCCTGTGTCCTGCGAGCGAAGTAAACGCGCTGGGTTATATTGTTCAATAAGTTCACTAAGATAGTCTGGAGCTAAGCCATGCAGCATTTTATATGTTAATAAAATTATTTTATAGTCAATACGGAATCTAATTGGCAGCCAGTGTAATGACGATAGTACGGGACTAATGTGATCAAACTTTTTAGTTTTTGTTAAAACTCGTGCTGCTGCGTTCTGAACCAGCTGGAGTTTGTTTATCGATTTACCAGAACATCCAGCTAGGAGAATGTTGCAATAATCTAAACGAGAGGATATGAATGCATGGATTAGTTTTTCCGCATCACTAGTATTTAATATGTTTCTAATTTTAGCAATGTTGCGTAATTGAAAGAACGCTACCCTAGTTATATTATTAATGTGTGAATTGAACGAGAGATCTGGGTCTATTGTGACGCCTAAGTTCTTTACCTCTGCGCTGGGGGTTATAGTAAAAGAATGTAGATTCAATGCTACCTTAAGAGGGCCACAGTTCCTGCCGCCGTTATACCCACGTGATCATTGAATTTCTTCACTTTGACATTCAAAATACGGGCACCGCCGGACAAGGTCCTGTGACCGTCACTCCGGGGATTTTAGGCTGGCCCGTCCAGCATTCTACCAAATCTGATCTTATTGGCGGGTAGCGGAAGGTGAACCAGCCGCGCATGGAGGTAACTCAGGCGTAAGTGGTCTTAGAGAGTCGACATATTGGGCCGCAACCCGTCGGTGTACCTCTACCCCATGCCATCTTGTTTTAATCATTACGAGATATGACTGTCCAAACCTACTAACCCCCTATCGGTTAACGTCGCCACAGCCTGGCAACAGAGACGGCAGTCCGGCCAACCTAACCTATCACTAAATGAGTTATATTGGTCCTAGTTGACCTGAGCACTTTAACCAAAGTGTGTCAGTATATGAGGTGTTGTGCAGTGTTGTGCAGCCTTACATGTAGTATGTGTACTGACTCGGACTCTGCTGCACAGGAAGGCCTGCCGCAGATGAACCCAACTGTAGAACACAGCCGGGGGACTGGGGGACTATGATCCGCTACCCTTTACCCATGATTACATGGGCTCAATGAGAACGTCTGAGGTCTCGACTATGCGTCCGAGTCAGTGAAGTGCAGGTGCGAAGAAAGTTAGACTGACTGTACCGTGGCTCCCCGGTCCGGACCAGCTTAGAGACACCCGGCGGTGTTTGGCGGGCATGACTGGAGAACCCAGCCAGTGGCCCACCCACCCCCGAGGCTTTCCACCGGCCCAGGCCCGGGCAACCTGCCCCCGCCCCGGGCTAGCCAGCGCGGCCCGGCCGTGGCCCACAGCTACATCACAGTGCTCGCACCTGATGTCACCTGTGTTCGTCCAGCTAGAACACTGACTGAGCCCGGTCGGCGAGGGAATGACCCGGGTTAAACTAAATCATAAGAAAATAGTCCGCCCGAAGTTTTTAACTAATATTCAGACTTCACATCAAATTATTACAACCTATATGACCGATCTGAAAATTGGATTAATCAATATTCGATCGCTCAACTCAAAAGCAGTTTTTGTAAATGAACTTATAACAGACCAGAAAATTGATATTCTTTGTCTAACTGAAACGTGGGTTCAATCTGGTGATTATTTAACTCTAAACGAAGCCACTCCTGTGGGATATAGTTATATACATAGACCTAGACTGTCAGGCAGAGGAGGTGGAATATGTATAATCTATCGTGATTGTTTAGAAATTCATCAGAAATACTTAGATATCTCAAACTCATTTGAGATGCAGTCTATTAATGTTATTAGTCCATCTGAAAATAAAAGTACATTCTCCCTAACTAATGTATACAGACCACCAGGGCCTTACTCAGATTTCTTAAACGATTTCACCGATTTTGCAGCAAATTTAGCAGTATGTAGTGACAAAATAATAATGGTAGGAGACTTTAACATACACTTTGATAATGCGGAGGATCCACTGACAAGGGCTTTTACTTCTATATTGAACTCTGTCGGCATTAAACAAAACGTAGTAGGACCTACACATTATCGAAATCATACCCTAGATCTAATATTAACGCTGGGTATCGACGTAGATAATATAAACATACTCCCGCAAACCGTAGCAATCTCCGATCATTATTTAGTAAAATTCGATTTTCACCTTAACATAAATACCCGCCCGTCTCCTCGGCAGTGTATAAAGTGCTCAATAAATTCATCAACAGCAGCACGGTTTATTGAAACCCTCCCTGACTTAACTGCTTTAGCCCACTCGCCATCCGATCCAGGAGAGTTAGATAGTCTAACCGACTACTTGGAGAATACCTGCAGATCAGCTCTAGATATAGTAGCTCCACTAAAATATAAAAAAGCTAGATCCAAAAAGCTCGCCCCATGGTACACCGACCAAACTAGAAACTTAAAACAAATAGCACGTAAATTAGAGCGGAAATGGCGATCTACTAAATTGGAAGTATTCCACTGTGCCTGGAAGGATAGCATTATTGACTACAAACGGGCACTCACTAAAGCACGCTCAGCATACTTAGCCTCACTGATAGAGAAAAATAAAAACAATCCTAGATTTCTTTTTAATACTATTTCTAAACTTACAAAAAATCAAGCAGGCACAGAACCTCAGATTCCAGTAAACCTCACTAGTAATGTATTTATAGATTTCTTTGATAATAAAATAGAGAATATTAGACAAAATATAAAACCCTTTATTAGCAATACAACTGGTATGTCATCTGGTTTGGTTGATATTGATTTAAATTACATACCGGGAGAAAAACTTGATGCTTTTCATCCACTCCCAAAATCAGAATTAGAGAAAATAATTTCTTCCTTAAATTGTACTACCTGCACATTAGACTCAGTTCCCTCAAAGTTATTAAAAGAGGTATTACCAGCTGTAACTGAACCTCTTCTAACTATAGTTAACTCATCCATTACAATAGGTCACATGCCCAAATCATGTAAATTAGCAATTATCAAACCTCTGATCAAGAAACCAAATCTTGATCCGACTGTGCTATCTAATTATAGACCCATTTCAAACACATCATTTATATCTAAGATCATAGAAAAAGCTGTTGCCCAGCAATTAAGCCTATATCTGCATAGGAATAACACATTTGAAAAGTTCCAATCTGGTTTTAGGCCCCATCACAGTACTGAAACAGCATTAGTTAAAGTAACAAATGATCTCCTCCTTGCATCAGATCAAGGCTATGTATCACTGTTAGTGCTTCTTGATCTTAGTGCAGCTTTCGACACAATTGATCATAGGATCTTGCTAGAAAGGTTAGAACGCTGGGTTGGAGTCTCAGGCACAGCCCTTTCATGGTTTCAGTCTTACTTAACAAATCGCTATCAGTTTGTAGAGCTCAATAATATTTCATCCAAACGTACAATGGTTAAATATGGGGTCCCGCAAGGCTCCATCTTAGGACCACTATTATTTACATTATATATGCTACCATTGGGCACAGTTATAAACAAACATGGTGTCAATTTTCACTGCTATGCGGATGACACTCAACTTTACATATCAGCCAAACCCGATGACAAACTCAGTTTAGGAAAAATTGAGGCCTGTGTAAGAGATATTAAATGCTGGATGTCTCTAAACTTCCTACAATTAAATGAGGACAAAACAGAAGTTCTCCTTGTGGGCCCTAAGGCCGCAAGACAGAAAATTCCAAATTTAATGCTTAATCTTGCAGACTATCCCATTACACCTGGCACAGTAGCCAAAAACCTAGGCGTCATACTCGACTCCGACCTATCATTTGATAAATATATAGATAATACTACTAGGATAGCTTTTCTACATCTCCGCAACATTGCCAAATTAAGAAATGCATTATCACAGGATGATGCAGAAAAATTGGTGCACGCATTTGTTAGCTCTAGACTAGACTACTGCAATTCACTACTGTCAGGATGTTCAAATAGGAATCTAAATAAACTTCAAGTAGTTCAAAATGCCGCAGCTAGAGTTCTGACCAGAACTAGAAAATTTCAGCATATTAGACCAGTCCTATCAGCCCTGCATTGGCTCCCAGTTAAATTTCGTATTGATTTTAAAATTCTATTATTAGCATATAAAGCACTACACGGGCTTGCTCCTGAATACCTCCAGGAACTTATTTCCTACTATGAACCCCCACGTCAACTAAGATCACAGGGTGCTGGTCTGTTATTAGTTCCACAAATTAACAAGGTAACAGCAGGGGGAAGAGCCTTTTCTTATAAGGCCCCCCAGCTTTGGAATAATCTTCCTAAATGTGTCCGGGACTCTGACACAGTCACAATCTTTAAATCTAGGTTGAAAACCCACTTATTTAGTCTAGCGTTTGATAATTAATATCCCCCTTAGATAAAGGTACAGATCCAGGGGTTCATAGACGAAGGGTTTTATGGTAGACTGGGGTACTGGTGCTGTCATCCTGTCACTGCTCGTGGTCACTCAAGTTTGTTGACAGTGCAGTGGACGGATGCCATTGTCTCAGAATGCCCCCAAGCCTATGTTACCTTCTGGTTCTGCCTTTTTTTAGCTAGGCTGTAATAATTTAACTTAGTGCCGGAGTTGCTGCCACACTCCAGAAATGTTTATAATTTTACCTGTCCTGTATATGTCCTCATACAGAGCTAATTTTCCCTGTTTCATTTCTCCACATGGCTGCCCGCCTGCTTGAGGAATAATGAGATGAGGAGAGACAAGCGATCCATCCTGGCCGGCCACCTCCTGCCTAACCGGATGCCTACACCATGATGGACATTATTACATATTTTTCGGTCTAAATTGACATTATTGCATCTTTTACATTCTGTCTACATTCTGTCTATATTGTTGTTGTTGTCATGGTGACCGGTGTCGGCCAGAGGAGGATGGGTTCCCCCCCTGAGTCTTGGTTCCTCTCAAGGTTTCTTCCTCATGCAAAAACTAGGGAGTTTTTCCTTGCCACTGTCGCCTTTGGCTTGCTCACTGGGGGCTAGGACTCGGCACTTGTAAAGCTGCTTTGTGACAACAACTGTTGTAAAAAGCGCTATATAAATAAAATTTGATTGATTGATTGACCCATGTCGTGGCCCCCAGACCGAGTCTGCGAGCAGGGGTCGCCCCCGGCTCGTCAGAAACAGCAGTACACTCTGCCAGGTCGACAGATGGCGACTAGGCCGTGGCCTGTCGCAGCTACATGCCCGTACCGCGCCCCGCAGGATCCCCCCAAACGTTGACAGATATGACCATCAGCACTGCAGTCCTCCGGTCCAGGCCCGCTTAGAGACCCCGGCGGTGAACAGCGGGCACGACCAGAGAACCAGTCAGTGCGCCACCACCACCGAGGCTCGCCACAGGCCCGCGCACGGGCAACTTGCCTCTGTCCCGGGTTGACCGACGCGACCCGGCCGTGACCCACAGCTACTATCACAGTGCTCGCACCTGAGACCACCGGTGTTCGTCCAGCTAGAGGACTGACTGAAGCCGGTCGGCGGGGGGAGGACCCATGTCGTGGCCCCCAGACCGAGTCTGCGAGCAGGGGTCGCCCCCCGGCTCATCAGAAACAGCAGTACACTCTGCCAGGCCGACAGACGGCGTCTAGGCCGTGGCCTGTTGCAATTGCGAATCCGTACCGCGCCCCGCCGGGGCCCCCGAAACGTCAACAGTTGTTGTATATTGTGCCACTGGCGTGGTGGCTCCCCCGGCCAGGGCGGGACCTCCCATACAACCCGCAGTCGCCTCCGGTGTCCAGCGGGCGAGACCCGGGCGGGTCACTGACCGGCTCACCACCTGCGGTAGCATGGGACCTTAGCCGGGGAGGCTGGGAGCGGAACTACCCCCCTCCGATACCGATTTCCTGACTGGCTTCACGGCCGCTCCAAGCTTTTAGCCGGACCAGCCGTAACCAGTTCCGGCCGCCAGCTCCCGCTGAACAGTCAAGGCCCCCCGAAGGGGACGGGCTACTGCCCTGGCTTTACCTTTGGTCCTCATCCACCACTCCGGTGGACGGAGCCTCCTGCCCAAGATGCTCGTGAGGGCCTACCCGCCTCGCTGCTTGCCGGAAGGTCCTGAGTAGGTCCAAGGAGTACAACAAGGCCCTCCGGCTTACAAGCTTGGCAAAGGCGATCCTCCGGGCGGAGGAGAGCCCAAGAACCGTTAGCACCTCGTTGTTACAGGAAGGCCACAGACCTCTGGCACCCACTGGGAAGCCAAACACCCTCACGTCTTCACTATGCACTGATAAGGCACTGGCTATCGTATCAAGCGACCATTCTCTCCAAACTTCCCAACCTTGGCCCTCAGCCTCAGTGGCAAACAGACTGCACAGCTTGTGGTGCCGCAGAATCCGTGCTGGCCGAGTGGACGGACAGACACTCAGGATGTGAGAGCAGGATTCCAACCCTTGTGAGCAGTACTGGCAAAGAGCAACTGTCTTGTCCTTGCCCCTACAGTAGAACTCTGCAGTGGGATACATGTTTGCCCGGAGCTGGAGTGCTGCAATGAACTGGCGCTGAGAAAACCCCGAAGGGTCGGCAAGCCATGCATTGCTGACACGACAGCCACCGAACGCCCACACACCCATGCCTTGAGTTTTTAGGTCCACCCACCTCAGGAATTCCTCCCGTCTCCAATCACACGGAATCGGGCACGTTGGAGTCAGCAGGCTGGCGGCTGCAGTATCTGCCACCGCCCCCTCCACAGCGAAGTGAGGGGGGTTTCCGGGATCACCGCCAGCCCTCCTCCATACGTTTATGAACTTTGAATAAGCCTTGTCTGTGCTCATCAGCGCCCTGGTGAGGGGATCGTTCGAACCCGCTAGGCGGAAGAGTCTCCTAGCTTGGATGGAAGGGACATCCAAGTTTAGTATGTCCCTTCGAGTTTATACTCGATGCGCCGCGAGCGGCGCGAGGGTCCGCGCGGCGAAAATGACGTAATCGCTGTGGCTCCGCCCGTGCGCGAGGGCCTCGCGCGCTGTCGCAGCGCGAGGTCGTGCACCTCTCGAATTTTGTAACTTCGCGCGTGCGTCGCGCTTCAGCGCGATGGACAAAGTCATGTTTGCCGGGTTCATACACCTATACAAGGTGGAATTAAAGCACTTGTACGTCACTTTAAAGGTCCATTTCAATATTTCCCAGCACGTTAAACTTAATTAAGTTAAATATTTATACATATACTCGAAATGAATCGAAATAATTCGCTTTTTTTATCACATTAGTTTATGGTTATTTTCAAAACGCCCAATCTTAACGTCTTCACGTTCTCTCATGTTTTGCCCTGGAATTACAAGAGGTTCGTATTTGTTAACGTATCGTTTCGGACAACACTGCAAAGCCATATTTACGTTTGATGCCTGATGTGTATATATACGGTCTCTGGTCAGGTAAAAATGTTCTTTCCCCGGTTTTGCAGGGGTTTTTTATTCTCCACTGCCACCTATCGCCACCTATCGTTTCGGAGAACACTGCAGCGACGCTCGCGAAAGTATAAACGCCTACACCGCTCGCGCAGGGTCGCGCGAGGTGGGCGGAGTCGCGCGCTACGGTCGCTCGCGAAAGTATAAACCAGGCTTTATTCTACACCCCTCATGTCTCTTCACAGTGCCAGACTAGAGTCAAGCTCAACAGGGTCTTCTTTCCCCGCTGATTCTGCCAAGCCCGTTCCCTTGGTTGTGGTTTCGCTAGATAGTAGGTAGGGACAGTGGGAATCTATTGTGACGCCTAAGTTCTTTACCTCTGCGCTGGGGGTTATAGTAAAAGAATGTAGATTCAATGCTATATTATGTATCTTGTCTCTCGCTGTCCTAGACCCAACTATTATTAGCTCTGTTTTATCTGGATTTAGTGCTAGAAAGTTACACGCCATCCAATATTTTATCTCTTCTACACATTTCTCAATCTTACTGTTTGCGCCTAAATCATCGGGTTTTGCCGATAAATATAGCTGAGATATAACAAAAGGGAAACAAAAACCGCTGGGGGAAGAACCGGCTCACCAATCTGGATGGCGAAATAAAAAACTTCCCAAAACGATCAGAGAGAGAAACGAGAAAAATACAGCGGGGGGAAAACTTGAGATGGACCCAAATGGGTGCAGAAGTGAAACACTTGAAGAAAACAGCTCGAGAGAAGAGAGAAAGCAAAAGCAACGTGGAGTACACCAGGAAAACGTTACCGGCTGACTGCTCTAGAGAAACAAACAACTCAGCGAAGAGACACTGCAGCTAGCCTCCCTAAGAAGGGAGCAAAACTGCTGCGTGTCATCTCCACTGATTGCGTCTACGTGACGTAGACCTCGAGCGCCCTCTGGTGGTCATGAGCGGGGCAGTGCTGGGGCCTGCCCTGACAGTTCAGGCCAGCAAACTGTCTGAAGAACTAACTACACGTACAAGGCAAAAAACAAAGCTGAGAAATTCTTAGCTAGATGTTGACCAATCATACTGTGATACTTCTCAAAACAATTTGCATGTAAAACTAAGCAAATAAATGTAGATTTTAAGATGCATTAGTCTATAGGAAGTAATCTATATTTGAATAATGACATGAAAAACATCTCAATAAATATGTTTCTTTTATTTACAAAAAGGAAAGCTTTCTACCAACCTCTGGGACGCACTGTAATGATTCTCTTGGGAAAAGCAGAGGCACCGTGTCTGGGCGTTGGGACAAAACTGACCACATCGGGGTTTCCTTGAGGCCACGTCTCATTTGTTTGATTTGCCGCATGATTCGTCCAATTACCTGTTAAAATTACACAAAGCATTTTATATAAAATGTAAATTTTATATAACTCAAGCAATAATTCCACAAATCAATTATTTTGATCCACAATAAGGAGTGAAAATCTTTCAGCATGGATGAGCATCTTTTCAAAAAGTCATCTCCTGTTATCATTAGTTACACCAGGGAGATCCCAAGCATACGCCAAATCTTGCACTGTGTTCATTTCTTCATTTGAAAGTTCAGACTTCTCAAGCTTTAAAGATACAAAAAGGTTAGATAATATGACATGTTGATTGACAATGACTGTTGGACAATTGAACAGGTATACAATAAACTAAAAACTGCAAAAATCATAAAAGGATTAACCTACAAGCTTCACTGTTTCACGGATATCCAAGTCTGGACAGTCATTTAGCTGCACACTTGCTGTTTCAGGATTTCCTTGCAGAAGGACATGCACAAAAGCTGGGCTCAAACCAGACAGACATGGCCCTCCATGTATAAAGAATGTCCCAAAATTCTCCCAGCCACAACAAACAGATCACTGTCGACAAGAAAGGGGGAGGCTGACGGCACCAAATGATCTACTTCTTCCTCGAAAAGTCTGGTGACCCCAATGTTTGCTGAAATGCAGAAATAATTTCAGTATAATTATACATAGTGATTTTTGTGAAAGCAGTATAATATACCACTGTTTGTTTCTTATTCATAACTACAAAATGTGGATGAATTACCCAGGTTTACAGAAAATCTAGAATTCAGTCTATCAATGCAGGTTGAGAAAAAGAACCGTGTAATTTCCCCAACAGCACAATCTCCTGTCAGATTTTTTTATAAATCATGCCATTGTTACCTACTAATTTCTATTGTAAAGTCTGTACCTTCCAATTTGCAGTACAAAGGTCGAGCCCATTCCACACGAGTCTTCTTGTAGAAAGAGATCAGTGCCCCATCTCGTTCTGCTGGGGTGCTTCTCATGTCCATGTACAGACTCAAAGGTGCCTGTGCAGCATGGTTACGAAGTTGTGTCTCTCGATACAGAGACATGGCTTTAAAAGGGTCTGGGATTGACTGCCACTCTATGGATTGGGAAATGGGAAAATCCATGAGAAACTCAAATAGCCAATAAAGGCAAGCATGACATACACAAGGCTTCTAAATGTAAGATTACTTTTATTTTGTAATACAATACAGCACTAACCATCCACAATTTTGGCACTACAGCCTGGCAATACCTCATCCGCAACTTCTGAATGGCTGTCAGCACTACAATGGCCAAAACAAAACCTCATATGTTCAATGAGACAACTTTACAGGAGAAGAAAATAGTCTTAATAGACTTGTAGAAATTCTTAATTCGAGCCAATTTTGGACCATTCCTATCCCTCTAATTTATGCATTTAAAATAATGTAAAAAAGGAAAATGACAAAAGGGAGATGTTAGCGTTTGATAAATCCATGAATACCTTTCTCCACATGAACTTGCGTGTATTTCAATGGTTTCGGAAGGGAATGTTTTCAGGCATATTAGACATGTGTGATCAACAGGTGCTGAGAAAATGGAAGCACAGGATTCACATCACAACTATTTATTTTTAGCAATATAATTATAATTCATATTATATCAGCATTGCAAATGTACTTTTACTTTACACAAAAGTACTTACATTTGGTCCCTTTTGGCTCATTACCATTACTGTCTAGATGGTCAGATTCTTCCACAGAGTCTTCCACAGCTGTGATTTCACATGACTTGATGTGGTCAGCCAGGAGTGGATACAACGTTTTGCACTTCTGATGTAGGGGGCAATGGATTAGTGTCCAGCTGTTCTTGAAGTGGAGCTATATAAATGGGCCCTTTACTAGCTGCTCTCAGAATTTGCAATTTCCCCAGTCTTAGAAAACACCATTTCACCTGCCACAGAGGAAGCTGGAGTGCATAAAAATGTCAGTGCTAGCTGATATAAATGAGGAAATTGTACACATATGACCTCCTTAAAACCCACATCTTCCACAATGGAAAGGGGCTGGGAGTCTTTGATGACCATATTAACTAGTGCATCTTCCACCATTTTCTTTCTGAAATCTGAAACAAAATGTAAAGGGGGACATTATAGGGGCCAACCACATGATATAAATAATTCAAGATAAATGATCTATTACTTTGACAGGTGTCTGGACCACTGTCAGCAGACTGGGCAAGCTCATGTACTGCTCTGCAATGTCGTAGCATGGAGGATGTCTTGTTGCTGTAAGTAAGCTCCTTATGACACAGCAAGCACTTTACCTTCATTATGAAAAAAAAAACATAAGGAAAGGTTATACACTGCTCAAAAAAATAAAGGGAACACTTAAACAACACAATGTAACTCCAAGTCATCCACACTTCGTGTTCAGATAGGAAGCAACACTGATTGTGAATCAATTTCAACTGTGCAAATGGAACAGACAACAGGTAGAAATGAGAGATTTTCAACTAATTTAAAAGATTTTTATTAATTGAGATATAGGATGTGTTATTTTAGTGTTCCCTTTATTTTTTTGAGCAGTATATATAGGCTATGGAGAAGGTCATAATGATGAAACTTAAATACAGCTATGATCTACCTTGTTCTGAGCAACCAATTGTAAATGTTCCCACACAGGAGAAGTTTTCCTCTTTCTGGGTGGCTCCGCCTAGCTTACAACTAGCCTAAAGTCTATAATAATATAATAATAATAATACTTATAATAATAATAATACTTATTATTATTTATAATAATAATAATAATGAATATTGCCGCAAGCGGCAATTACGGGGTCCAAGCGCGGGTATGGGCACCCTGTGGCACGCCTGAGATGCGTAAGCATGTGTGTGTAATCACTGGGTAGGTATTGGTGAAGCAATGTGTATATGAAACCTATAGGTAGGCCTGTGCATGTGTAAGAAAGATGTAGGTGTAATTCAGCAATTTGTAGTATAGCGCCACCTAGTGGTGCAATTCCCGTCATATTTGAGTATGTCTTAGAGGGTGTGTAGATGAACATAATATGTGAGTTTCATGTTGATTGGCATATGATAAGCTTGTGAAATGTGTACTGAAAGTTGATTGGTCAGTAGCGGCGGCCATATTGGACATATGATGGTGCAGGTCAAGGACCTGTGTCATAGGTGCATGTAGATGATGCGTACCAAGTTTCGAGTTATTTGGCCAATCGATGTGGGCAGGAGAGTTTTTTGGCCGTTATAGCGCCACCTAGGTGATCTAATCTATATTATAACAGAACTTTAACCACTAAATCTAACTAATGAACCAATGCACACCTCTAACAACACCAAACGCCAACTCCAAACCCACAAAGGGGGGCAAGGCTCAAAACCCCCTTTATGTGGTTGTGACACTCAATATGAAACGATGGCGTAACCCACTGAATCCGAGGCCTCGTTTGTCATCAGTCACGTGATTTTTACGGTAACAACACACGCCTCGAACCGGGGCTTCATCTGGCACGCCCCTTTTTGCTCGATACAGGCTCTGAGGCATCGCTTCAAATGTTACATCACTATGTGGAGGAATACAAGGCACAACTGGACTATTTGCAGTCGTGTCTCACTCTGGACGCTACAGGTGGAACTATTCCGCTGCCCTCGTTGTCTCCTCTAACCAACCACATTGGCGATGAGGGGAGGATGAGGGGACTGAGGGGCAGTGCGGGGGCAATTCAGTGTTCTTCTCCAGATGCTGCAGCAACCATGGCACCTCCTGACCCATAGCCAGCGGCCATAGTGCCCGTGCCGGAGGCCCAGGGGAGGCCTGCACCCACGACCCGGAAGGGGTCACTGCCTCCTGTTCTCGTGACCTGGAAGGGGTCACTGCCTCCTTGTAACGTTAAAAGACATTAAAGACCTGGAAAGGACATGGTTACAAAAGGCATGAACATAACAAGTACTTACAATAACTGACAACACAAGAGACCAAACACAGGACTAAAATACACTGACCAAACAAGGAACCCAACAATACACACCAGAAAGCAATAATGAGGAGCGGAGAACAAGGCAGGGGTGTGAAGACAGAGACAACTAGGAATTTCAAAATAAGACACTCATACACACAGAGAACAAAAGAAATGACTGACAGGGGGGGGAGGCGGGACCATGTGACATGAGTTGTGATACTATACAGGGTTACAATTATGGCGCATTTCCACACGGGCCTGCTTGGCGCGGTACGGCGAATCGAACCGTACCGCGCCAAGCAGGCCCGTGTCTAAATGCGCTATTATTTTCTTGTTGTCTCATAATTCATTACATTATTTTACAACGCCATGAGTCATTATTAACACAAAAACCCATGCTATATATGCTAGGCAGCAGTGTGAGTTGTAAAGCAGTCGTGGCCTGGTGTTAGGGAACTGGTCTTGTGACCAGAGGGTCGTGGGTTTGATTCCCAGACCTGAGGCCATGACTGAGGTACCCCTGAGCAAGGCACCTAACCCCAACTGCTCCCCAGGTGCCGGGCTAGGGCTGCCCACCGCTTTGGGCATGTGATCCACAGCCCCCTAGTAATCACTAGTGTGTGTGTTCTAACTGCACAGATAATTAATGTGTGTGAGCAAACATGTCTGAGTATAACACATATACTGTATAAGGGCAGTCATGGCCTGGTGGTTAGGGAACTGGTTTTGTGTCCTGAGGTGCCCCTTAACCCTCAATTGCTCACTTGTATAAAAATGTAAGTTGCTCTGGATGAGGGTGTCTGCCAAATGCCATAAATGTAAAGCTAGCTAATTACTTGTAAATGTTGAATCGCACAATCACAGAACTGTCTTGTGAAGGGGATGATGTGGCTAGACTTTTTTAATGTAAACACTATACGATCACAGTTTTCAGTTATTCGGGTTTTATTTTCTTGTCAACTTTATTAGCTTCTTTTGTATGAATGTCTGTAGGAGCTTTGATGCTATTTATCACACAGATTAACTGACTTGCACGGATGTTCTGCTGTAGGCAATAAAATCAGAGCAAGAAGCCGACCAGAGCCTGCAGAGTCCGAGTATAAGCTGCACAAAAGACACATCGTCACATACACAATCACATAATCCTGTGTGAGTACATTATTGTTCATGGAAATGATTCTGTGGACTAAAAATATTGCTCCACTGAGTAGTGAAATGGCTTCTCTGATAGTCTCGCCTTCCAAACAACCAAAAAAAATGCAGTTGTGTTTCAGTGTTATTACACTGGATCAGATAAACTCAGCGCTTGCAAAGTCTCAAAAATCAATCTGGACACAATCTGGATATGCCAAAAATCAGACTTGGGCTGGCAATCTGAACATAGTCCAAGAACATTCACCTTCCTTCCATGTTTCCTACAGTCAGGAGAGTGAAGTTCTGGGCACTCTGTAATTCAGCTTGAATCCTGTGTGAGTGTGCTGCTGGTGTTGGTGGAGATAACACCAACACCAACATAACTCTTCCCACCTTTGTGAATCCGCCAGTCTTTCAGATAACATTTGTGGATTCTCTCTAGTGTGAATGTGCCAGTGTTCATGGAGACCGCGCCATCCAGTAAAAACCTTTCCCACACTCTGAGCAGTGTTATGGCTTCTCTCCTGTGTGAATGCGCTGGTGTTGGTGGAGATGATTCCATTGAGCAAAACCTTTTCCACAATCTGAGCAGCGATACGGCTTCTCACCTGTGTGAATGCGCAAGTGTCTTTGGAGATCACTCTGACTAGTAAAACTCCTCCCACACTCTGAGCAGGGATATGGCTTCTCTCCTGTGTGAGTGCGCTGGTGTCGTTGGAGATGATTCCATTGAGTAAAACTTTTTCCACAATCTGAGCAGCGATACGGCTTCTCACCTGTGTGAATGCGCAAGTGTCGGTGGAGATCACTCTGACTAGTAAATCTCTTCCCACACTCTGAGCATTGATACGGCTTCTCTCCTGTGTGAATGCGCTGGTGTTGGCGGAGATGATTCAGAAGATTAAATCTCTTCCCACACTCAGAGCAGTAATACGGTTTCTCACCTGTGTGAATGAGATGGTGTCGATGGAGATCACTCCATCTATTAAATCTCTTCCCACACTCTGAGCAGAGCTTTGCTCCTTTGTGAATGCGCTGGAGAGTTTTGGATAACATTTGTGGATTTCTGAAGCTGCGTTTGTGCGCCAGATTCTCATATTTAATTTGTCCTGACTTCAGCAATCTGACATACTCCTCATGGTGACATGTCCTGATGTGTTTGTGGAGATACATTTGAGTTGTATAGGAATGTGGACACACAGAGCAGGAGAAGACGTGCAGGAGTGCAGAAGATGATTTGAGTTCTGGAAGAGAAAAAAAACAAACTTAGTGGCAGCTGCAGCGTTATTACTGGGCCATACTTAATAAACACAATAATCATACAGAACATCGTATTAAACAGGAATAATGTCACAAAAAGATGTTTTATGGAGCAACCGGAAGCCCCGCCTCATTTAAGCCCCGCCTCCTTTCTCTGTGTTCTTTTTGGGTTCATGCCTGCCACTGGTTGTTATGATGTAATCCTATCTGGCCCAGTCATGCACAGATGCTACATTAGCGCTGTGGCTATTATCCAACAATCAGGTTGTAGCACAATGGCTGACAGTAATAAAGTGAACTCAACCAATAATACTTCCATTCATTGATACATATATAAGTCATCATCCAACATAAACCTATAATACCTGTATTGATCCAACTATTTGGTAAGTAATTTAACTTCTAACCAAGCCTACTTCCTCCTTAGGGTTATAATAATTATTCTAGGCTAATCTCAGACCTCCTCAATAGTTATGTTTTGGTTAACACTATGTTTAATTAAACTTGCTTAACTCACCTGGTATAAAATCATTCTTATTATTATGATCATCATTTCCACCACGGATGCAGTCCACTAGTCTCACTGAACACGTCTTTAATGGAGTCTGCGGTGTGTGCTGGTCTCCAACATTATAGTTAGAGCCCAGGGACTCTGTGGGGTTTGGGTCGATGTTATCCATAGTAGACATATTGGTTTTAACCTGTATCTCCTGCTTTATGCATTGGTTCGTTGTGTTCCAGTCAGTGTTCTGTGTCTCCACAGGGTTTGATTCAGTCTTACACACCACAAATACACAAGGCACATCCTGCATCTCCTGCTTTATGTATTGGTACTCAGTGTTACAGTCAAGTTCCAGTGTTTCTGTGGGTTTTGTTTTCATTTCACACACTGGAGACAGACTGGATACATCCTCCATGTCCTGTGGTGTGTGCTGGACTCCAGCGTTACAGTCAGGTTCCAGTGTCTCCATGGGTTTTGCTTCGGGTTTACACACTGGATTCTGACTGAGAATATCCTCTGTGTCCTGTGGTGTGTGCTGGTCTCTCTGACCATAGTCTTGTGTTTCTCTTTGGTTTAATTCAGCTTTACAGACACTGCACAAAGTGGCAACATCCTTCTAGACGTAAAGACCACAAAAACATTATAAACAAACAGGGCAAACACAGTGTAAATATGGAGTTATTCATACATGAAACAGCAAACATGATTCCGCACCACTTGAAGGCATTTGATTAACACCATACACAC
This sequence comes from Brachyhypopomus gauderio, assembly GCF_052324685.1. NCBI lineage: Eukaryota > Metazoa > Chordata > Actinopteri > Gymnotiformes > Hypopomidae > Brachyhypopomus > Brachyhypopomus gauderio. The sequence goes on along the minus strand of NC_135230.1, from coordinate 3,184,292 downwards.
ATGTGTATGTTTTAAACATGCAAAATACTTTTTTGGCGTAAACAATTTCTTCAATCCAATGACACATACCTCTTTAGAAAGATTTTCTCTTTGCTGATTCAACTTTCTCTGTAGCACTTCAATCACTTTTCTCAGTTCACAGACTTCAGTTTGTAGGTTTCCAATATCCTCCATGGAGAGGTCAGTTCCTACTGACTTTGTGCAGGATGTTTCAGAGTCACATAACAGGTGTAACTCCAGTAGAACCTCTCTACCCTCCTCTCCACCCTCACTGCCGTCAGCAGACATCTGCAGTGGTGGAACATGAGAAACTGTTTAATTGAATGAAGGAAAAAAGAACATGCACACAACTACTTGTACAGAACACACTGTTGTAGTTCGATATGTTATTTAAAATGGTGGTTATTCTCAAATAACTGTATAGTAGTTTCCAGTAGGGCCTGGTAGTTCAATAAGTACAGCAAGTGAAGTTATTCTAGCTTTACAGCTGAAGCAATTACAAAATCAATGGCTTTCTTATGGGAGGATGGAGGGATGAATAGAAGGACAGAAATAATAGATGGATGAGTACAGTCAATATAGAATGCATGTTGGTGTTTGGGGTCAGCTACTGACTACTGTCACCAAGTTTGATCACCATAACTTGAAAATTAAGAGTGATAAAATCAATGTAGGGATGTAGAGATGACAAAGAATTAATAGCTATAAGAAAATAATGGGCTGTTTAAGACCATATTAGAAAATGTAAGCCCCTATTTATTATATGTACGGTTGAGTCAGTACAGCATATTTAGTTGTACTATCTATACAGCTGAAGGGGTTATAAAGTCAATAGAGTGATGGGCAAAGGACGAATATATTAGTAATAACGTATAAAACAATAACATATATACAACACAGGAGTTAAAAGGCAGTGAAAATTAATTGAAGAAAATCTATGATAAACGAGGGAAAATAAGTTACGACTAAAACAAACCGAAAACGGTAATCACAGTTCTACTATTAACAGAAGCGACGGTGGGCAGCAAATATCATATTCACGTAAATGCTTGAAATCAGATCGCAAGGAGGTGAACGAACGCATGCACTGTACACGCTAGGAAATGCCTGTACGAGCGAGTAAACTATTAACGACGAGCGATTACTAACCGCACGGAAAACGTCCTCAAGACACTCAGAGAAACAGCACGACTGAGAAGTCAAAGTAACACCGTTAAACGCACCAGAGCTACTGCGGTGTGTGCGACCAACGTCCAGATTGCGCGGCGGGTCGCGTTGGGTCTTTGTGTAGCGCTTCACACTTAATTCAGCAACCCAGGGTCTTTGGTATTAGAAACGTGCATAAAACCCAACGTGCAAACCACATACAAAACACATTTATCCTATAAATTCATATAGGATGTTCATCCATGAGACGAACATATGGCTGAGGTCTTTAAATGTTAGTTAAACTTCCGTCCCAGTCAGGGTGCAGAGAATTTGTAAAGTTGCTCCGCAAAGTCTTCCGGGTTAATTTGACGCAAGAGGATGTCCGCGAGTTTTCAAAACATAGTGAAAGGATGAAAATGAATTGGGTGAATTGGAGCTAAAAGGAATTAAGTTAATTAAAATAGTTTCTTGGTCAGAATCTTCCTTTCATTTTCGAATAAAGAGTATCACAATAAAATATACAATAATAAACCAACAATATATCGTGTTTTCCTTTTTCTACACCAAGCAACTAACGCACTACCATTTCAGCTGTCATTGTGTTGTATAAATCACCTTAAATATTCGATCGTAGGCGACGATATGCAGGTTCTCTGTACGAGCATATCCTCCTGGGAACCAGGGAAAAAAAGTGTCATCCAGTTTCTTTTTTGTTGTGATTTCTTAACCATTTAGGGTAAATAGAATAGTTACCATTTAGATTTACTTACAATTTAGATTTTTTTTTCATTTTTATTTTCATTTTACAGCATGTCCATTATAGTGGACAAAAATACCATTTTAGTACAAAAATCGAAAAAACTCTTAAAACAGGTTTAACATTTACAATAACTCATGTACTGGATATTTTTTTCGTTTGCAGGCCTTATTTCTGTATCTCTCTGCATCATGGCAATCTCAGATTAACAATCCAGTTTAGAATGAAAAGCGAACTAAACTCAAATGTTGACAATGAACTGAATTTGCCTGTAGAGTAGGGGTGGGCGATATGGGAAAAAAATTGTATCACAATTTTTTTTCATAAAATCATGATTTCGATTTTTTATCATCATCTTCCATCCAAAAAAATAATAAAAAATTTTGGGGCTACAAAGCTTTCTTTTAAAGCAGATTTAAATGAATGATATTGCAATTTTCCATGTGCAAACATTGTAAACAAAAAATGTAAACAACACATGTGACACTGTCACGTAGGGCTATGCCCCCCTCTAGCTGTCACTCCGGTTTCCCTGTTCCTCGTGTCTGTGTTGTTCCCTGCTCCTTGGGAACATTTTGCTATGATTGGTCAGTCCTACGCCCTACGTCTGCAGCATCGGTGGGAACCAAGAATATATGGCGCGAGATTGGGAGACACTCTCACCATGGCTCTCTCATCCTGGCTGCACCGCGCTGGTGAAGTTCCGTTATAGTCTCGCGCGATTATCTCTGCCGAAGGCTTACTATTACCACGTGACAAGGAATTTCAAAATAAAAGTAATAAATGAGAAGCTTAAAATTTTTATTTTTTAGCAAATATACAGTTTCTACATAAATAACTATATATACTAGTTATATCTTCACTCTTTTTATTTACGAAACATCCCTCATGGCATTATAATCTTGTTGCAGGCTACCTGCAAAGGATTTGAAAACTTCAATGCACATTAGACTTAATGTTTTGCAGATAAAATTCAGGTAGAAATACATAAAAAAACACAAACAAAAGATTTCCATTTAGAACTTTATTTTTGCAAAAGCAGCATGGCTTCCCCTCTTTAAACACTGTTCAATTTACAGGTGATTGGTATTCCCAATTTGTCAAGCACCTCTGGCATAAAATGGTGCATGTCTTGCACAGATTCAAAGCCAAACACGAAAGGGTCCATTACATCACTTTGCTCGTCCTCAGGCAGCCATGATCCACTAAGAGACTTGAATGCATTGATTTTTTCCTCCTGTTCATCTAGATCCATCATCAGTATTGGTGGCAGAGAGACTGTCCTGTTAAAGCCACCACTGTGTGTTTCCAGCCATTGTACTGCAGCCTTTATATTATCCATAATGCCAGGCTTCTGTCCAAACAATAAAATATTACACAACTGTAATCGGTTATTTCACTGCATAGTTTGAGCACGACTCCAAATAGTGTACATTTGCAGTGATTATTGAGCAAAACTACAAGCAATAACTAAGAGACTGTTTGGAAAAAGACCATTACATCAATAAATTAACCCATTATAGACGAAATTATTAAAATTAAAGTTTACCTTTTGGTCATTGTCACAGGACTCATCCACTATCACTATCACTATCTTGCCTGCACACAGATAAATGATATAATGTACATACATACATATCCTTCCACTGTTATTATCTATTTGCTTTCACAGTATCACACATTGCAGAATTTAGGATGTACACTGTTCCCATGCGAAGTTTACAATGCAGAGAGCTTAATAGGCTAGCATACTTTTAAAAACCTATTCTTAAAAGTTTTCCTCTCCATAAAGTAACTTTATGAACATATACACTGCCAATACAAGACTAGAATGTAAGATTCGTTTGTCTACAAAAATGAGGTATTTCAACTTACACGAAATGCTGGCGTCGGCCATTGTATTGCACACGAACGCGCGCACACACACGCAAGCGTTGTTTATGCCATGGCCAGGCAGCCATGCACAAACAGCCACGGGCAGGTGGTCTCTTTTCTCGCGCTGTACCCTCCTCGTGGGAACCGGCATTAAAAAGTCATTGCGCTGATTGGCAAAGGCGATCTATACGATTTCTATAATTTGGTAGATCGCCTGCGATTCTCCACTCGTTCTCACCATTAACGATTTTATATTGTCATCTTGTGCACCCCTACTGTAGAGTTACACTTCAATAACAAAATAACCCTGAAAACAGGTTGTCATTCTTTATGTTTAATTTCATATATTGCATTCTTCAGCGATGATAATCCATGAAGCAATTCTTTTTTTGGTGATGCAAAGAAACATTTTGCATTTAGCACACCTCATGTACGTCTTTCCTTTGCAGCCCTTGTTTCTGCATCTCTCTGCATTCTTGATATCCATAATTTCTGGCATGTGTATGGCTCCTAGTTTACGCACAGATGGCTCTGGTTGTGGGATTCTTTCTTTGGTTGGTGGTTCATTGTTACGTGCCAAGACCTGGTATGCCCTTCTGGTAAGGGTTGTTTGCATTGCATGCATGACTCTTATTTTGCAGGCTTGCCTGAGTGGAGGCGGTGCTTGCAATCAAGACAGATGAAGACGAGAGGAGAGGGCATGGGGGAAGCCATTGTGTTTGTGCTGTTGTGCTTCTGTGTAATGTCATGTTCTCCTTTTGTTTTGTCTTTTCCTTTGGTTATGTTGCACTGAGAAGAGGTGATCGTTTGTTACTCTTTTGTCTGCTCTGGGCTGGGCAAGAGTAGAAGAGTGCACTCCTACATTTAACACCACGTAGGTGAACTCTTGTCTAGACACATCAGGTAAGCGGCGGTGATGTGTTTATTGTATGTGTACAGTAGGTTAGTGTTGAGAGTGGTTTTGTCTGTTGTATGTGATGGGTCAGTCCCACCAGGATTTCGCGGGCCTTTTTTGTGATTGTTGCGGGCTAAAATGTTTGATGTTGTGGGTGTTTTTAAAAAAAATTGCGATGGAAGTGTGTTTTTGCTTTTTTGTGAGTACATTGCAATAGGGAGTAAATGTTGTATGGTTTCCTATATTTAGTAGTCCATTTTAATTATCTATTTACCTATTTATTCAGGGTTGCCAACTTTTCAAGATCGCTTGGAGTGAGATTTGAACCTGGAGGGGGTGGCGAACATTAATTGTTACCGGGCGGCCTGTAAAATGGACACAAATTAACTATTATATCGAGATCGATCGCCAGTGGTTGGCGCCAGAGCGAACTAGTAACTCATAGATATGGATCAGAGATAAATAAACTTTATCTCAGACCCTCGCCGCTTGCGTGTGCTGCAGTGACTTCGCGGGCTACCGTTGCATTGTGGGGAATGTAGTGTTTGTGCGTGCAAAACACCATCGGGTGGCTGTGGCGTGCGGGCCGGTTCTAATAGTAATTAAATATCATCCAGGGGGCCATAGATAATCAATTCGCGGGTCGGATCTGGCCCGCGGGCCTTAACTTTGACATATGTGCTCTATATGGTATGAAATAGTTTGGGCAGGAATGATCCCTCTCAAGATTTTGTATGCCCCGCCCCCTGAAACACAGGTGTTGGGACAAAGAATGCACAATGATCCCTCTCACTCTCTTGAAATGATCCCTCGAAGTGCAACAGCTCGGTGGCAGAAATGGACTTTCCGTCTCTTAAAAGACTATGAAAAATCACTTGGAGTGGATGGGCTGGTGATAGAAATGTTAAACTTGTTGGAAATACATGTATGAACCCATCGTTGTGAAACAATAAAACACTGAAAACAAAAAAAAAACCAGTTTATCCCCGCTTTCATGTAGTGTACCGGGATACTGCTTTTCTCGATCTTTTTGTCGTTATTTTCGTCGCTCATGCTGCTTTCAGTCCGCTCCTCTTGAACGTATATACGGAAGTAAGGCGGGAGTTTGTCGACGTCACATCAAGACGGCATCAGTGATTGGTCAAATTTGATTGGCTGAAGTTGCAACACCGCCCTGAATTCGCGGGGTTTGCTTGAAGTTGCGTTGAAGTTGCAAATCGCAACATCGCGACTTTCTGGAGGGTCTGATGGGTTGTTTGGTGTAGGGTTTAGTATAGGTGTTTTGTTTGGTTTGTTTTATTTCATCACCGCTCATAGCCCATTGCCCAGGGCTGAAGGGTTGTGTATTGCGCTCTGAGTTATTACTTGCAATACACTGAGTCTTGATCCCTCCAACCTTGGCTTCCGTGTCTTACTATTTTTTGTGTGGGTTCTCCGGCCGGCACAACACAGAACATTGTAACAGCATATGTACGACCCCTGAGTTCACTTTTGTGGTGTCACGGGTTGTAACATTCATATTCTTCTTCACTGTCTTCATTGTTGCCATCAAGTTCTGGACTATCCAACAACTCCTCAGCCAGATGCAGTTTAAAATCCAAATACTGTTCCGTGTTCTTCACTGATCAGTTTAGTGCTTTGCTGTCAGACTTGTACTGGATCCAGGAGTTTGTGATTGCAACATCAAAGAAGTGAGTAATCACACGTGTTGTCCATTTTGTGGTTCTGTTTGACATGTAGTAAAAACTCAGCATGCGGTCACATAAGTCTACACCTCCCATGTTGTCATTATATTGTTTGATCACTGCTGGTCTTCTCACCTGGACATGTTTCTTTTTTTTGGACCACCTGAGGCAAATATCCTCTGGGTCTTTTCCATGCACAGTGGACGCCATTATCACTGCTTGAATGAATGAATGAATGTTCAATTTATATAGCGCCTTTCCAAATTCCCAAGGTACTTTACAATTTAACAAGTCAAGTCACAGACAACCAATCACACATACACCGGCGAGAAGCGGCAGCCAATTGCACACAGCGTACTCTCTACCGGAAGCCACAGCCCCCTGGGGGACTGAATGGGGTGCAGGAAGGGGAGAGAGGACAGACCCTAGTGGCAGAGCACCATCCACCACTGGGCATACAAGCACACACACACTGACACACACACACACACAAGTACGCTTTGGCCTTCTCAGGATCTCTCTGCAGCCGTCTTTCAATTTCTCTGAGGCTCGGCAGGACTGCATCAGGGGTGGCTTGAAGGCGTGGCATGTCCTTATGACACAGCAGGGGGGTGGTGAACCGAGAGATGCCCTCAACTTCAACCCGGGTTGTCTTCCCTTCAAGCAGGCTGATGGCTAGGTTGTCTTGTTTGGAGCGAGTCACCATTTTGCTGCCCCTGAGTGGTATGAGGTCAGCTTGCCACAGCTTCTCAACATGCTTCATCAACTCTGTCACTAGAAGGGGAACTGAAGTGAAGAGGCACTGCTGTGGGCTGGAGAGCTGGCCTATAACACTGGAGGGGCCCTGCAAGGCCCAGCCCAGCCTGGTGTGGACTGCTGCTGGACCACCAGGGGGACCCAGTCGTACTGGCTGGTTAGAGTCACCAGGTGGGCGTGGTCACTGCCTATGAACAGGAGTGGCTTGATGCTCTTAAAGGGCTGAGGAGGCAGTCCTGAGAGGTGCTTGTACTTCCTCCATAACTGCTCCAGAGGGTAAGTATGGTCGGCGAGATCGATGCGGGCCGAGGTGAAGGCATTAGTGATCTGGTACTGGGTCTTGGGCCTCGCCTTGGAGACGATGGTGAAGGACACGCTGGCACCTTGGAGGGTTCGGACATCCTGTCTGATTGTATGTAGAGGTAAGGATTCAAGAGTTCCTGGAGACCCAATGCCTCAGTGGCAGCTGGCAGCAGCATCGTTCTCTCTGACCCGTTGTCTAGTACAGCATAGGTGTCCAGAGTGCAGCCGCCATGGCACAGGAGCACTGGAACCACTTTCAGCAGCACTCTGCTGTCTTCAGCTGGCCGGTCGAGGTATAACACCTCGGTTGAGGTTGTGCCTCCGTCTGTAGGTGGCACTGTTGCTTGGGCGGGTCCTCTCTGGTTTGCTGTATTGACGTCGTGTAGGACCTGCAGGTGGCAACACTGACACAGGTTGCAGGTCTTCTTTAATGTGCACTGTGCCACCTGGTGTGCGCGCGTGCAGCGCCAACATCTCCTATTGGTTTTAATCCACTCAGTTAGCTGTCCTTTGCTAAGCTTGCGGATGGCTGTGCACTGACTCAGGTGGTGTTTTCTGTTGTCGCAGAATGCACAGTAAGGTGCTGGCTTGACCTTGGCTTGACTGTCACTGGTAGGTTTGACCTCCCTAGGTGTACTGTCTGTTCCGTGCAGCACAGTGACGGAGGACTTCTTTGGGTGGGTGCTAGGCTTAGCACTAGGCTTGGCTTTCACCCCTCTGGAAGACAGCTGGCCATCAAAGTCCTGACACCAGGCTTCATGCTTCAGCCACTGAGCTAGGTCATAGAGTGTGTAGCTCCTCTTAGACTGGCTGAACATGCATCTGCGGAAATCAGCTCGCTGTTCGGGTGGCAGCTTGCTGAGCAGGCATGCCACGTGGGTACTGCATAGGAGCTCCACCTCACCATCAGGGCCAAGCGTCTTCAACATTCCCACCAGTGACTGTATCTGAAGTGAGAACTGATCAAAGGCTACTGCATCGCCCCGTCTGATCTCAGGTGTGTCCATCACCTCTGCAATCCGCTTAATCGTAAGCTGATGCAGCTGTACGAACTTCTCATTTAGGGCCATCATTGTGTCTGTGAACGGTATCTGAGAATAGATGTAGGCATCAGCTATCAGTTTGGCCTCCTCTAGCTTTAGATGATCAACTAGGACTTGGTACTTAAACATCTCGGTGCTATCAGCAGGTAGCAGGTTCTCTAGGGCAATCTTGAGATGAGTAAACTCACCAGGATCTCGATGAGAGAAGTTAGATATAGTGGCACGGGGGCTGCAATATGCTGGGTCTACAAGGAGGAGGTGGACGACGTTGGACGACGTTGCATTGACAGAGGGCGGAGTGCTGTGGGGTTCAGAGGCGCGCCGTATGTTGTGGAGGTGGGCTGTGGTGGAGGTGTGGGCAAGCTAGACCACGCAGGGCACTGTCGCGGGGTAACGGTGAGGCCGTGGCTATGGCTGAGGAAGGTGGGCCCGATAAGTTGGCTAACTGGTGGTGCTGACAGCGGCTGGGCTACTGGCACCAGATCCTGCCTGGCTGCTAATGCCTCACTTCTTAATAGTTGCAATTCACTCATCAATCGGTCGAGACGGTCGACCATGGGCTGTTCACTCGAGGGTGGCGCATCTTCGGTGTGGCTTACCCACGGTGGTGGTGGTGGCCATCCTCCGTCATCCTCCACTGTGGCGGAGTGATAGTCATGTGCCTCATGCGGTAGTCGCGGGCTGCGTGCAGTACTCACCAGCGGTAGCATGCCTGCACGGGCTGCTCTCAGTTCTGCCAGGCCTGCTGACATGCGCTGCCGGGACTGCAGTGACTGCTCTAGCATGTGGTCTAACACACGCCTCTCATGCTGGACTTCTTCAAGCTTCGCGTCATAGTCGGTGCTCCTGGCAGGTGAGTGGCTTAGGAGATGACGAGGAGTACTGTAACTGCGTACATGTTCCTCATCATGCCAATGAACACCAAGATCTCTGTAGTCAACTTCATAATCTTCATAATGGAGAGGAGGGCGTGTCTGGCGTCCGGGGGGGGGGGAATTCAACATCTTCCATATCTATGTTGACTGAGTGCAAAGCTATCTGGCTGAAAGGACCATTAATGTAGGGGAGATAGCAGGTGGTAGGACTGTATTTTAAAATAAAAGGTTGCACTGTTCAGTTTTGCATCGGACACATTCAAGGAATGCCGGCCAGAGCACTACTCAAGGCATGAAGATGTTGAATGGTCAGAAAGGACGACACCAGACGGGTTTAACTAAACTTGATTCTCTTCTATTACACTTCAAAGGTATACAAGTTACAGGGTTCTGATACGCATTGAGATGTTTGCGTGATCCTGAACACAACAGAAATAAAATACAATAAATTACATGTTGTCCATGACGTTGCTATAACATTCACACCACACTAAGCTATATTAATCACTGCTACACATACCTGACAGAGATTAACTGGAATTACACAGATTACATAGGCAGCGTGTGAGTTATACAGGTTCACTACGATCTAATAAATAATGTCAGGATAAACAAAATGCACCTAATATGCCCTAATACTGACTTAACTCAACATAAATTACAATATTTGGTTACTTACGTGGGTAATTTATGCACACAAACACTAGGATTAACGTTATGACGCTTTCCGAAGTCAGGTAACAACTCAAGGCTTCCGAACTAACAAACATGGAGGCATACGTAATGACGTATCCTAGAATTAGCGATGTCAGAAAAAGAGCCCTTCAGCTGAAATCAGGAAGTGCATTAAATAACAAGGAGAACCATTTGTCAAACGAAAAGTCCATAGCCTTTTCTACAGTTATAGGGCAGTCATGGCTTGGCGGTTAGGGAAATGGTCTTGTGACTGGATGGTCGTGGGTTCGATTCCCAGACAGGCCATGACTGAGGTGCCCTTGAGCAAGGCACCTAACCCCAACTGCTCCCCGGGTGCCGGGCTAGGGCTGCCCACCGCTCTGGGCACGTGTGATCCACAGCCCCCTAGTAATCACTAGTGTGTGTGTTCTGACTGCACAGATGGGTTAAAAGCAGAGGACAAATTTAGATTGGGGTGTAAAAATCACAATTGACAAAATATGGCTCATTTCACAATCTTTGTTTTCAGGTCATTTGAAAGTTGTTTTGAGACTCTCATGCTGCAACTCTTCAGAGAAGATGCAAAGAGGAGAAAAACGTACAATTGTTACCCTTAATTACCCTTTCTCTTAATTGGAGTCAACTGTGTATGGAGGTAAAGGGTCACTGAACTTACCAAACCAAATTTTTTTGTTTTGAAATCAATAAAATGACAACAGTGCCCAAACTTATGCACCTGCCTATTTTTGTTTAGACAATTATTGCACACTTTCTGTAAATCGTATAAACTTCATTTAAATCATATGAAACTTAATTGTGTTTGTCCCCTATATGAAATATTTAACTGAATTTTTAAAATCCAAACATTCAATGATCTATAAAGGACAATCAGGAAAATTACCAAGGGTGCCCAAACTTTTGCATCCCACTGTATTTCAGAACATAATAAAATCAGGCATGTCAAGATAGTGGTCCAAAGAAAAAGACATTTCAGAGAAAATTATAGCTTTATTTTGAAATAATCACATTTTTAAAGTTTCAAACTTCAAAGACAGGACTGAACGGCACGTCTTTCCAAACAACCAAAAATTGCTGTTGTGTTTCAGTGTTATTACACTGGATCAGATAAACTCAGCGCTTGCAAAGTCTCAAAAATCAATCTGGAAACAATCTGAATATGCCAAAAATCAGACTTGGGTTGGCAATCTGAACATAGTCCAAGAACATTCCCCTTCCTTCCATGTTGCTTACAGTCAGGAGAGTGAAGTTCTGGGCACTCAGTAATTCAGCTTGAATCCTGTATGAGTGTGCTGCTGGTGTTGGTGGAGATAACACTGTCTAATATAACTCTTCCCACACTCACCTGTGTGAACATGCTGGTGTAGGTGGAGACTAAACTGTCTAAAATTCTTTCCACTCTGAGTAGAGATATGGCTTCTCTTCAATGTGAGAGTTCAGGTGTTGGTGGAGATGGCTCTGTGTACTAAAACTCTTTTCATACTGTTAGCAGTGATTCCACTTCTCTCTAGTGTGAATGTGCAGGTGTTTGTGGAGACCCTCCCGTCAAGTAAAACCTTTCCCACACTCTGAGCATTGATGTGGCCTCTCGCCTGAGTGAGTGCGCTGGTGTCGGTGGAGATTACTCTGTATATTAAAACTCTTCCCACACTCTGAGCAGCAATACGGTTTCTCACCTGTGTGAATGCGCCGGTGTCTTTGGAGATCACTCTGACTAGGAAAACTCTTCCCACACTCTGAGCAGTGATACGGCTTCTCTCCTGTGTGAATGCGCTGGTGTTTGTGGAGACTAGTCTGATTAGTAAAACTCTTCCCACACTCTGAGCAGTTATACGGCTTCTCTCCTGTGTGAATGAGATGGTGTTGGTGGAGACTACTCTGTCTAGTAAAACTTCCCACACTCTGAGCAGCAATACTGTTTCGCATCTGTGTGAATGAAATGGTGTCGATGGAAATCACTCCATTTATTAAATCTTTTCCCACACTCTGAGCAGCGATACAGCTTTGCTCCTTTGTGAATGCGCTGGAGAGTTTTGGATAACATTTGTGGATTTCTGAAGCTGCGTTTGGGTGCCAGATTCTCATATTTAATTTGTCCTGACTTCAGCAGTCTGACATACTCCTCATGGTGACATTTCCTGATGTGGTTGTGGAGATACATTTGAGCTGTATAGGAATGTGGACACACAGAGCAGGAGAAGACGTGCAGGAGTGCAGAAGAAGATTTGAGTTCTGGAAGAGAGAAAAAACAAACTTAGTGGCAGCTGCAGCGTTATTACTGGGCCATACATAATAAACACATTAATCATACAGAACATCATATGAAACAGGAATAATGTAACAAAAAGATGTTTTATGGAGTAACAGGAAGCCCCGCCACCTTTAAGCCCCACCTCCTTTCTCTGTGTTCTTTTTGGGTTCAAGCCTGCCACTGGTTGTTGTGATGTGATTCTATCCGGCCCAGTCATGCACAGATGCTACATTAGCGCTGTGGCTATTATCAACAATCAGGTTGTAGCACAATGGCTGACAGTGATAAAGTAAACTCAACCAATAGTACTTACATTCATTGATACATAAATTAGCCATCATCCAACGTGAATAGGAGGATGACGATCCTATATATATGATCCAACTATTTGGTAAGCAATTTAAATTCTAAACAAGCCTATTTCCTCCTTAGGGTTCTAATAATTATTCTAGGCTAATCTCAGACCTCCTCAATAGTTATGTTTTGGTTAATACTATTTGGTTAATACTATTACCTGTTATAAAATCATTCTTATTATTACAATCATCATGTCCACCACGGATGCAGTCCACCAATCTCACTGAACACGTCTCTAATGGAGTCTGTGGTGTGTGATGGTCTCCAACATTACAGTTAGAGCCCAGGGACTCTGTGGGGTTTGGGTCGATTTTATCCACAGGAGACATATTGGGTTCATCCTGTATCTCCTGCTTTATGAATTGGCTCGTGGTGTTCGAGTCGGTGTCCTGTGTCTCTTCAGGGTTTGATTCAGACTTACACACCACAAATAGACAAGGCACATCCTTCATCTCCTGCTTTATGTATTGGTACTCAGTGTTACAGTCAAGTTCCAGTGTTTCTGTGGGTTTTGTTTTCATTTCACACACTGGAGACAGACTGGATACATCCTCCATGTCCTGTGGTGTGTGCTGGACTCCAGCGTTACAGTCAGGTTCCAGTGTCTCCATGGGATTTGCTTTGGGTTTACACACTGGATTCTGACTGAGTATATCATCCGTGTCCTGTGGTGTGTGCTGGTCTCTCTGACCATAGTCTTGTGTTTCTTTTTGGTTTAGTTCAGTTTTACGGACACTGCACAAAGTGGCAACATCCTTATAGACAAAAAGATTACAAAAACATTATAAGCTTAAACAGGGCAAACACAGCGTAAATATGGAGTTATTCATACATGAAACAGCAAACATGATTCCGCACCACTTGAAGGCATTTGATTAACACATGGGTTAAAGCAAGAAATTTTCATTTGACTGAACATTTTTCCTGACAAAAGACAATGCCAGCAATTACTGAAAATGTGATGTAGTTGGGACAAGGGCCTGTTTTGCCTAATTCTACACAATAAACACATTTATAAAGTATATTTATCTAAACAGCCTGTGTAAGGAGAGAAGAGAGAATCTCTGAAGCGACACAATGCAACACCTGAGCAATAAATGTACATAAATGTTTATATAATCAGGGATGCACATAACTGGTACGCAGGTACGCATGCGTGACACAAATTAGCAACGCGTACTGCCACTTGGGTCACTACCGCGCTCTTGCGTACTGACGATCCCTCCTGAAATATTTCACATGACTGCTCAAGTCGCCAGTGTACATCGGTAAATGTTGGTAATTATAGTCAAACATGTCTAAGAAGAAACAGACAACAGTAAGCAGCTTCTTTGGAGTTTCACCCCCAACTAAGAAACAACAACTGGAGCCAGAGCCGAAGAAAAGACTTTTTTCGGAGAAGTGGCTGCAAGAAGTGCCGTGGCTTGAGGCTAATGATGAGCGAACAGAAATGTGGTGCAAGATTTGCCGTGCCCATCCACAGCTAGCAGACAAAACAGGTGCATTTTATAAAGGGTCGAAGAATTTCAATCATCCGTTATTTAACAAACACGAAAAGAGCAAGGAACATGCCACTGTGGCGCAAGCCATTGCTAATAAACAAGCTAGCCGAGAAGACATAGCAAGTCGTCCACTTAGCAGATGGCTAAGTTTTTCTCCTTGCTTTCCATAAAGCGAAACACACCCGTCCCATGTCGTCATTTGCGGAGGATATTCCGTTGCTGAAGCGGCTAGGAGTTAATGTTGGGACTGCTTATCATTCACGTGAAGGGGGCACAAGGATTATGCAGAGCATAGCGCATACCATCAGCAGGGAGCTACGAGCAAAGTTGCAGGCTGCTCAGTTTTGGGGACTGCTTTTTGATGGGTCCGAAGACATCACAAAAACTGAGCAGGAAATCGTGTACATTGTGTCAGTATCCACCAATGGAGAGTTTTCGTCAGACTTTCTCGGACTGGTCGAATTGGGTGCCGACCGCACCGCACAGGCAATAACAGTCGGGCTTGTAAAACTTTTTCAGGACGCATGCTTGGACGACTGGAGAACAAAGTTGGTCGCTGTGTGCACAGACGGCGCAGCTGTTAACGTCGGGGTGTACAACGGCGTTGTGCCAAAACTAAAGGGACTAGTTGCGATTGGAGACAATCTTGTGCGCATTCTGTGCACTGCACACATGCTGGAGAATTGCGCAAAATCAGCTGACCGCAAGGTTCCGTACTGCAACACCTTCAATCAGTCTGTGGTCAGGCTGCTGCAGTTTTATTTACAGAAAGGTGGTGCGAAAAAAACGGCTGCATTGCAGAAGCTATGTGAAGAAAATGGGATCTCCTTTGTGAAATTGGGAAAGTTTCATAATATTAGGTGGTCTGCATGGCGGCACGAAGTACTGTTAAAAACATCGAGACTATTGCCAGCCATTAAAATGCAATTGGCTACAAGTGATAACCCTGACTTGCAGCATATCTGCACAGAGCGTTTTCAATGCTTTCTAACACACATGGTTGACATTGGTAACATTTTGAAGACCACATCAATCAGATTTCAGAAAGAAAAGCTGACCATAGGGGAATGTAAGGACGAACTCATGGTGGCCATTGGGCAATTCAAACTTATGCTTGATGCTGGAGACCATGCACAGACTGTTTCTAATGCTGAGGCTGACATAGACAAGACAGACTTACTCAGTGCGTTAATTGAAGAGTTTGAAACTAGATATGACTCCCTTAAGTCATGTGATCACTTCTTAGTATTTGACCCTTCAACCTGGCCTCAGGAAATGCAAGGCCTCCACAGTTTTGGAAACACAACAATTTGCAACATTCTCCAAAAATACGAGGCCATCTTGCAGCTCAATAAAGACATCACTCTGACAGAATGGATGCGCTTAAAGCAGGCAGCAAAACGGCTGGGAGCATCTTCTGTGTATGACCTAGTCCAAATAGTAAATAATCCAAGTAACCCGGATGCTTACTCCAATATCAAAGATCAAAGAGCTGGTTAAGCTGTCTCTTGCACTGCCTTTGAGCAGTGCAGCTTGTGAGAGAGGTTTTTCACATCTTAACCTAATCAAAAACAAATACAGATCCCGCCTGTCACATGCTCGTCTCTCAGCCCATATGCACATCCACCTGTCAAAGGAGACCACAGAGACATTTAACCCAAAGCCAGCTGTTGACCTGTGGATGGAGACAGCCAACCGGAGGCTCAACCAAGGGAAAGGAAGTACATCTACAGCAGCAGCATCATCTGCCACACAGGATGCTGAAGCAGAGGACAATGAGGGCGACACTGAGGAGGACAATGAGGGCGACAGTGCGGTGGATAGTGAGGAGGACTTTTAAGACTTATCATGGATGAGGTGAGTACCAAACACTATTTGCTGGTACTCACATGAGTAACTCACTAAAAAAGTTATGTGCACCCCTGTATATAATGGAGTTATCTGGGGGTTCTCCAGAACATTATTTAAAGATCAAGTCAAATTTAGTGAATCCTGGTGAGTTTTAAAAGGTATGAAACTGTCTTGTTTTTATCAGATTCACTATCAGAAAAACATAAGCAGTAAGATTACCTGCTTCAAGTAGGTATGTTACAAAAAAATTAAAAGTCCAAAAATGGCAAATTAAATCACACCACTGGATACAGAATTTAAATACAAACAGAACAACAATGGAAGAAAAATGCGCCATTTTTCTCAGACTGTGTGACGTTCGGTTCTGCGTGAAGGATGAGACACAGAATCCTCGTTGCAGCAGATGAATAACATATATATTGTGCAATAGCGCACGATCAAACAAACATGCACACACAACGTGCAGACTCAGACAATGACGAGCACAGGACACTGCGCGAGCGCACATTAAATAGACAAACCACATTAGCCCCACATGATGTACGAGACGAGTCACAGGTGAGATGGATTATCACAAGACATAACCATAACCACGAAGATCCACCAACGCAGACGATGCACGTGGACAACGTAAACACACGCCCTAAAGGGAGCGGCCGGGGTCCTCAACGTGACAGACTGTATAAAAGCTAAATGAAGAAAAGTCTGTTATCGGAGAGATTCTTCAATATAAATAACCATAATTTCTGTATTTCTCTACAAATTCAAATAAAATTTGAAATGTAGTCAGTTTATAGTATGGACATGACATTATAATATTTAATGATTAATCTTTAAATTAATTAATAAATAAGTCAGGTAATCATTATGGTGAAATAAAAAAAAAACTAAAAACTATTAATATTCTGAGAAAATGCTCTAACCTAAAGATTCTGTTAACACAATTAGACACAATATGTTAAAAACAGGCATGTACGCATGATTAATTCATTAATTACACAGGTCTACATGCTGTCCCAAACCACGTTCTCCAGAAGCTCCACTTCCTGACAGCCCTCCTCCACCCAACAGACCTTCCTGCTCAGCGCTGAATGGTTTGAGCATTTATCACTCTTCCACAGTGCCTGCTGTCAGCTTGCAGATCAGAACAAACATGACCGAACCTTGACCCTTGACAACAACTGGGTCTGGGTTCACTTAATGCTTTTTAAAACTTCCAGGTGATGAACAGAAGCACTGAAGCATTAAGCACATTTCTGTTGTATTGATATTAGCAACAACAGAAATGTACGATGGACACTTTAAAAGGAGGCTGGTGCTTGGCATCACTGTTTCTCTTCTGTTAACCATGGTTATCTCTAAAGAAACAGCACAAAAATGGAAGAGTACCGCACTAGGGAAGGGAAGAGTACCGCAGCTAGAAAGATTGCACCTCAGTCAACAATCTATCGCATCATCAAGAACTCCAAGGAGAGAGGTTCCATTGTTGCCAAAAAAGTTCCAGGGCACCCAAGAAAGACCAGCAAGTGACAGGACCGTCTTTTAAAAGTGTTTCAGCTGCGGGATCGGGCTACCAGCAGTGCAGCGCTTGCACAGGAATGGCAGCAGGCAGGTGTGAGTGCATCTGCATGCACTGTGAGGCGGAGACTCTTGGAGCAAGGCCTGGTCTCAAGGAGGGCAGCAAAGAAGCCACTTCTCTCCAGAAAAAACATCAGGGACAGACTGATATTCTGCAAAAGGTACAGGGAGTGGACTGCTGAGGACTGGGGTAAAGTCATTTTCTCTGATGAATCCCCTTTCCAATTGTTTGAGACATCTGGAAAACAGCTTGTTCGGAGAAGATGAGGTGAGCGCTACCACCAGTCTTGTCTCATGCCAACTGTAAAGCATCCTGAAACCATTCATGTGTGGGGTTGCTTCTCAGCCAAGGGAATCGGCTCTCTCACAGACTTGCCTAAAAACACAGCCATGAATAAAGAATGGTACCAGAATGTCCTCCGACAGAGATAATAAAATAGAGAATATTAGAAAAAATATAAAACCTTTTATTAGCAATACAACTGGTATGTCATCTGGTTTGGTTGATATTGATTTATATTACAAACTTGATGCTTTTCATCCACTCCCACAATCAGAATTAGAGAAAATAATTTCTTCCTTAAATTGTGCTACCTGCACACTACTCGGTTCCCTCTAAGTTATTAAAAGAGGTATTACCAGCGGTAACTGAACCTCTTCTAACTATAGTTAACTCATCCATTACAATAGGTCACATGCCCAAATCATGTAAATTAGCAGTTATTACACCTCTGATCAAGAAACCAAATCTTGATCCGACTGTGCTATCTAATTATAGACCCATTTCAAACACATCATTTATATCTAAGATTATAGAAAAAGCTGTTGCCCAGCAATTATGCCTATATCTGCATAGGAATCACATATTTGAAAAATTCCAATCTGGTTTTAGGCTCCATCACAGTACTGAAACAGCATTAGTTAAAGTAACAAATGATCTCCTCCTTGCTTCAGATCAAGGCTATGTATCACTGTTAGTGCTTCTTGATCTTAGTGCAGCTTTCGACACAATTGATCATAGGATCTTGCTAGAAAGGTTAGAACGCTGGGTTGGAGTCTCAGGCACAGCCCTTTCATGGTTTTATTCTTACCTAACAAAGCGCTATCAGTTTGTAGAGCTCAATAATATTCCATCTAAATGTACAAAAGTTAAATATGGGGTCCCGCAAGGCTCCATTTTAGGACCACTATTATTTACATTATATATGCTACCATTGGGCACAGTTATAAACAAACATGGTGTCAATTTTCACTGCTATGCAGATGACACTCAACTTTACATATCAGCCAAACCTGATGACAAACTCAGTTTAGGAAAAATTGAGGCCTGTGTAAGAGATATTAAATGCTGGATGTCCCTAAACTTCCTCCAACTTAATGAGGACAAAACAGAAGTTCTCCTCCTTGGCCCTAAGCCCTCAAAACAGAAAATTCCAGATCTAATGCTTAATCTCGCAGACTACCCCATTACACCTGGCACAGTAGCCAAAAACCTAGGCGTCATACTCTGACCTATCATTTGATAAATACATAGATAATACTACTAGCATAGCTTTTCTACATCTCCCCAACATTGCTAAGTTAAGAAATGCATTGTCACCGGATAATGCTGAAAAATTGGTGCACGCCTTTGTTAGCTCTAGATTAGACTACTGCAATGCACTACTGTCAGGATGTTCAAATAGGAATCTAAATAAACTTCAAATAGTTCAAAATGCCGCAGCCAGGGTTCTGACCAGAACTAGAAAATTTCAGCATATCAGTCCAGTCCTATCAGCCCTGCATTGGCTCCCAGTTAAATTCCGTATTGACTTTAAAATTATTTTATTAACTTATAAAGCATTGCACGGGCTTGCTCCTGAATACCTTCAGGAACTTATTTTCTATTATGAACCCCCACGTCCACTAAGATCACAGGGTGCTGGTTTTTATTAGTTCCAAAAATTAACAAGGTAACAGCAGGGGGAAGAGCCTTTTCTTGTAAGGCCCCCCAGCTTTGGAATGATCTTCCTAAATGCGTCCGGGACTCTGACTCTGACCGGGTTTTACGGTAGACTGGGGCGCTGGTGCTGTCATCCTGTCACTGCTCGAGGTCACTCAAGTTTGTTGACAGTGCAGTGGACGGATGCCATTGTCTCAGGATGCCCCCAAGCCTATGTTACCTTCTGGTTCTGCCTTTTTTAGCTAGGCTGTAATAGTTTAACTTAATTCTGGAGTTGCTGCCACACTCCAGAAATGTTTATAATTTCACCTGTCCTGTATATGTCCCCATGCAGCGCTAATTTTCCCTGTTTCATTTCTCCACATGGCTGCCCGCCTGCTTGAGGAATAATGAGATGAGGAGACCAGCGATCCATCCTGGGCCAGCCACCTCCTGCCTAACCGGATGCCTACACCATGATGGACATTATTACATCTTTTTCCTTTTCTTTCTCTTCTTTCTGTATAAATTGTTGTTGTTGTCATGGTGACCGATGTCGGCCAGAGGAGGATGGGTTCCCCCCCTGAGTCTTGGTTCCTCTCAAGGTTTCTTCCTCATGCAAAAAACTAGGGAGTTTTTCCTTGCCACTGTCACCTTTGGCTTGCTCACTGGGGGCTAGGACTCGACACTTGTAAAGCTGCTTTGTGACAACAACTGTTGTAAAAAAGCGCTATATAAATAAAATTTGATTGATTGATTGAGATTTTGGGTCCATGCCCTGGAAACTCCCCAGATCTTATTCCCATTGAGAATGTGTGGTCAATCATCACGAGACGGGTGGACAAACAAAACCTACACATTCTGACAAAATGCAATGATTGATTGTGCAAGAATGGACTGCTATCAGTCAGGATTTGGTCCAGAAGTTGATTGAGAGCATGTCAGGGAGAATTGCAGAGTTTGACTTGCTGCATTAACTCATTCTAACTGTCAATAAAAGCTTTTGTTACTCATAATATGATTGCAATTATATTTCTGTATTCGCTCGTGTTCCCGCACCTTTTTGGGGCCGCTGAAGATCTTGTAGTTGATCTCCTTGGCCTTGTCCGTCAGCCTGGCCCCTCGCTCCTTCTGGTGGGCGGAGCCAGTGGGACACGCCTCCTCCAGCCACTCCTGAGAATCTGAGGAGAGGGAAAATTCAGAGCATGGAACTCCTGTGGGCCAGACACGCCCCCTAGTGGACACGCCCCCCGGGGGTGGGGGGTCAGACACGTCATAGCAGGACAGACAGACATACAACGTCTTGTTTAGCATGACCCGATTTCACTCTATACACTTTAATAGAAGGCTTCTTCCAACAATGAGGGACAAAGGGACTTTATGATCTCATTCCCATATAACGCTGGCCCAAAGAGGCTGGTTCTGAAAGGCTGCGGCTGCAGAATGTCGGGTGATGTGCTCTGGCCCAGAAGGGACTCCCTACAACAGCCTCCGACATCAGGACTACACGACATGTTCAGAGAAGTTAAACACACAGCTGGAACACACAGTTCATTCCCAAGGGAATTTTACAGACTAGCCCATCCAACGATAACCCATATATATATATATATATATATATATATATATATATATATATATATATACACTGCTCAAAAAAATAAAGGGAACACTCAAATAACACATCCTAGATCTGAATGAATGAAATATTCTCATTGAATACTTTGTTCTGTACAAAGTTGAATGTGCTGACAACAAAATCACACAAAAACCATCAATTGAAATTAAATTTATTAACCAATGGAGGCCTGGATTTGGAGCCACACACAAAATTAAAGTGGAAAAACACACTACAGGCTGATCCAACTTTGATGGAATGTCCTTAAAACAAGTCAAAATGAGGCTCAGTATTGTGTGTGGCCTCCACGTGCCTGTATGACCTCCCTACAACGCCTGGGCATGCTCCTGATGAGGTGGCGGATGGTCTCCTGAGGGATCTCCTCCCAGACCTGGACTAAAGCATCCACCAACTACCGGACAGTCTGTGGTGCAACGTGACGTTGGTGGATGGAGCGAGACATGATGTCCCAGATGTGCTCAATCGGATTCAGGTCTGGGGAATGGGCGGGCCAGTCCATAGCTTCAATGCCTTCATCTTGCAGGAACTGCTGACACACTCCAGCCATATGAGGTCTAGCATTGTCCTGCATTAGGAGGAACCCAGGGCCAACCGCACCAGCATATGGTCTTACAAGGGGTCTGAGGATCTCATCTCGGTACCTAATGGCAGTCAGACTACCTCTGGTGAGCACATGGAGGGCTATGCGGCCCTCCAAAGAAATGCCACCCCACACCATTATTGACCCACTGCCAAACCGGTCATGCTGAAGGATGTTGCAGGCAGCAGATCGCTCTCCACAGCGTCTCCAGACTCTGTCACCTCTGTCATATGTGCTCAGTGTGAACCTGCTTTCATCTGTAAAGAGCACAAGGCACCAGTGGCGAATTTGCCAATCCTGGTGTTCTCTGGCAAATGCCAAGCGTCCTGCACGGTGTTGGGCTGTGAGCACAACCCCCATCTGTGGACGTCGGGCCCTCATACCATTCTCATGGAGTCGGTTTCTAACCGTTTGTGTAGACACATGCACATTTGTGGCCTGCTGGATGTCATTTTGCAGGGCTCTGGCAGTGCTCCTCCTGTTCCTTCTTGCACAAAGGCGGAGGTAGCGGTCCTGCTGCTGGGTTGTTGCCCTCCTATGGCCTCCTCCACGTCTCCTGGTGTACTGGCCTGTCTCCTGGTAGCGCCTCCAGCCTCTGGACACTACGCTGACAGACACAGCAAACCTTCTTGCCACAGCTCGCATTGATGTGCCATCCTGGATGAGCTGCACTACCTGAGCCACTTGTGTGGGTTGTAGAGTCCGTCTCATGCTACCACGAGTGTGAAAGGACCACCAACATTCAAAAGTGACCAAAACATCAGCCAAAAGCATAGGTACTGAGAAGTGGTCTGTGGTCCCCATTTGCAGAACCACTCCTTTATAGGGGGAGTCTTGCTAATTGCCTCTCATTTCTACCTGTTGTCTATTCCATTTGCACAACAGCAGGTAAAATTGATTCACAATCAGTGTTGCTTCCTAACTGAACAGGGGTGGGTTTCCCGAAACGTTCGTAGCGCTAAGTAGTTCTTAACCTCGTACGTTTCATATGAGGTTACGAAGAACTTAGCGCTACGAACGTTTCGGGAAACCCACCCCAGGTTGGTTTCACAGAAGTGTGGTTGACTTGGAGTTATATTGTGTTGTTTAAGTGTTCCCTTTATTTTTTTAAGCAGTGTATATAGATTTGTGTGTGTGTGTGTGTGTGTGTGTGTGTGTGCGCGCGCCTGTACCTGCATTAGTGCTTGTCTGACTCTCCTGTGAATCACTAGTCTGGGGACTGTCCACTCCAGCAGTCAGAGCTTCACACGGGGCTTTCCTGGTCTTCCTCCTGCCTTTAGCTGTGGAATCTTCCTCATCCTCACTCTCACTGTAACTCAGGTCTTCAAAGCCAAAGTATTTGATTTTGTAGCTGGAGCTGCCAGAGGTGTGTGGCTCTCCGTTGACATCCTGCACCTCAGCCTCCTCGAACCCAAAGAACTCCAGCTTGGACTCCCTCTTGGTCTTACTGGGAGAGGGGCGAAACCTGAGAGACAGAGAGGCAGAGTGTGTGTGTGAACCATGCCAGGGGTTTGTGATCAGGCTCACGCTGCAATTGTAATTGAACGATTCAGTGTATGATGCGTTTTCATGAATTGAACATTGTCAAAGTTCAAAGGTTAAAAGTTATTACACACAGGCGGGGACGTTGGCGAACGTAAGTTGTTGAGCGGGGGTGGCAAACGTAACACTCGTGACGGAGTGTTTTTTCAATAGCCCTGATATAAATGCTCCGTTTTTTTTTTGGTCCGTATCCAGTTAATCGGGAATGAGATTGGGTCCGGACAGGATTGCGTTCGGGTGCGGATCCGGACCGCGGTCCGCCAGTTGAGTACCCCTGATCTACAAGTTCTCCCCGTGCCAAAAAAATAACCGAAGTGCTTGAATTCCACCTTTTAAAGGTGTATGAACCCTGCAAACATGACTTTGTTCATTGCGCTGAAGCGCGGCACATGCAAAGTTACAAAATTCGAGAGGTGCACGACCTTGTGAAGCGACAGTGCACGAGCGGAGCCACCGCGATTACGTCGTTTTCGGCACACGGACCCTCACGCCGGTTGTGACGCGTCAAGTATAAAGCTGTGAAGTTTTCACAACAGTTGGCAATATTGTTACTGCACAAAGGAGCTGTCTCACTCCTCAACATGTTGATCAGCTCCTTTTCTTGCAGTAAAATTGGACAATCTCCAAGAATTCAAAATGCAGTCATGAATAAATCTTAGTTTTTGGACCTTAATGTTTACAAAATTCAAAACTATGTTCATAAATGTTTTTGTTACATGTAAAAAAAACAAACTTAATTTGCACTTTAAACGGCTGTTCAAAACTGCTTTCAATGCCTATTCTGGTAAAGGACCTATGTGGAAGTGTGTGCATTAATTGATATTAAAAAAGAATGTAACTGTTGTTCACAGTATAAACACTAATATCTTAATACATTTTAATAAAGTTTGAGTGTTCCTTGTATCATTACAACATTTCACATTCAAACTACACTTTTTATTGTAACTGAAATGTCCCTACAAGAATCGATATTGAATCGGGTCGAATCGAATCGAAAATCGAATTGAATCTGGACCTTGTGAATCGAAATCGAATCGAAATGGGAAATCAGTGGTGATACCCACCCCTAGCCAAGATGACCACCCTCAACTACACTCACGGTTCACCACCCAACCAGCCCATGGGATATGATGAGGCCTGGACAGAGGCAGATGCGTGCTGTCCTGGCACCCGTCTGACGCTTGAACCAGAGGACCAGTGGGCATCTCAGTTACGCTCAGATCAAGTATACAGGGGAGTGACACGAGATTACTCTATTCCACATTTATACTCTCTCTCTCTGAGTCAGAGTGGAGCTGGAGGAGATCCAGCATGAACAGCTCTTACTCTGACAGTCACAGTAGCGCATTTCATCTGACCTAGCTGAACTTTCCTCCATCAGAGCAGATATGAAGGAGCTTATAGATACAGCTCGTCACCTCCAGTCTGACCAAAGTCCTCTTCATAGCACACAACTGAAACAAGACGCCTGCGTTAGTAGACAGGACCCAACCCCAGCACAGATGTGGCCATCCTGCAAGAGCGAACCAGATAGAGAGAAGGATGACTGGCCTGCGCCACCTCCCTGGCCAGACAATTCAGAAGAAGTGCAACTATTCAGCGACCAACCGCTAATGAACCGCCTCGACCAGATGATTAGAGAGCTTCAGGCCATCAAGATGGAGGCTCAGGCAACTGGCGTGAGTATACACCTTGAGGCGACGACATCTCCTCATGCTCCAGTTCACAACACAAAGGCAGAAGGAGGACGCCATACACGTGGAACTATGAATGAATGAATGAATTAATGAATGTTCAACTTATATAGCGCCTTTCTATATACCCAAGGTCGCTTTACAATTTTAACACAGCAACAACAACAAACATGTGGACTTCTAGACTAAGCACACAGGGCTACTTTGCTGTTTTGTAATGCATAATCCCTGCATAACCCATAACCCCACTATTAACTGTACAACCTCACCATTATCTGTACAACTGTGTGGACTCTGTAAAATCCTAATGTAAATTATTAATATAGTAATGGGGTGTATTCTGACATCAAGGATATTGTAATGGAAAAAGTCATACATCTGTACATTATAGAAATAAACTTGTACATATGCATAAGTATGAGTCTTATTTATCAATAATTAGTATATTCTTCAATAAGTATGTACTTGCTGTAAATGTTTTATTGTAAATAAAGCTGTCACTTAAAAATTCTAAAAACATCAATTTAATTTGAACAATTTAAACTTAAATTTAACATAAAAACTATGAAATCCACATATTTTAGTCCGTGACACAAACATTTACATTTTACATTTACGGCATTTACCAGACGCGCTTATCCAGAGCGACTTACAAAGTGCTTTGCATCCGATCACAAAATTCATCCTAGGAAATAGTACGGATAGGCCAGAATTCCAGATACCACTGAGTCAGACTACTACTAAACTACAGGAGTCAATGTCATTACCTAGTGTTTTGCAAGTTAGACATTTGCCAAGCAGGACAAATAACCATAAACAGACATACAATTTAAGAACAACGGCAAGTGGTATCACCTGAGTTAGTGCTCTGGTAAGAACTCAACAAACAGGTGAGTCTTCAGTCTACGCTTGAAGATAGCAATAGACTCTGCAGTCCTAGCAGCTAATGGAAGATCGTTCCACCATCTTGGAGCCAGGACGGAGAATAGTCTGGAGCTTTGTCTTCCATGAGACTTTAAGCATGGAGTTTCAAGTCGAGCCAAGCTTGAGGTTCTGAGTGTTCGCTGTACGAATCGGCTTTTGACCATGGACATCATGTAGGTACAACCAATCACACTCTGGTGAGAAGCAGCAGCCAATTGCGCATAGCGTTCTCTCTACCAGGATCCACAGCCCCCTGGAGGACTGAATGGGGTGCAGGAAAGGGAGAGAGGACAGACCCTATTGGCAGAGCACCATCCACCACTGGGCATACAAGCACACACACTCAGACAACTGCTTTTTATTGGACATGAAGGGACAAAGACACATACTCAGGGAGAATTTGTCAGGGAATCAGGGACTGCCAATTTACCCAATCTAATTTACCTAATGCCAATTTAACTACTTACTCGCCTCAGGTATTAAGCACCCCCCCCCCCCCCCCCCCCCCCCCCCGTTCCTGGACTCTACAGATGAGGCAGCAACATCTTGAACGACAGTCGACAGTTCCACAGCCTGCAGCCCCTGCACGATCGCGGCCACCTCTTCATACGTACCTCCATCACAGCTCCTTTGTGGCGGAGACATCTTGCAGAGGGCCTCATCCCACTATACCCAACTTCACAAACCGAGACCCTAGTGAGTTTGCTCGACTGAAGATTGCATTGGAGAACCTCTTGCCTGCTGATGGGACTGGGCTATTCAAATATCAGGTACTGGTAGACAGAGGTGGGTAGGAACGCGTTACATTTACTCCGTTACATTTACTCAAGTAGCTTTTTGGACAAAAATGTACTTGTGAGAGTAGTTTTAATATGAACGACTTTTACTTTTACTTGAGTAAATATGTGGTGAGAAAAACGCGACTTTTACTCCATTACAATGGGATTTGCGCCACGCGCTACCGTTACTTTCGTTTTGTAAATAATTTGTATTTTCAGTGAGAAGACTGACCAACGTCTCGTCACCTGAGTATGAGTGACCAATCAAATGAAGCCGGTCAATCACGTGATCACATACGCAAACTTTCTCCACCGTAGCAAGAAAGTGACAGAAAAACCTACCGAACATCCCTGACCTCATACAGCCAATGTTTATATTACAAACGTGTAAAAGGACAGTTATATAATGCGCTGCAGGGTTGCCGAGTTTTCAAGATCACTTTTAGTGAGATTTAAACCGGGGTGGGGGTTTGGGTGGTGAACGTAAATTGTTGAGGGGGGGGTGTAAAATGGACACAAATTAAGTATTATATCGCGATCGATTGATCGCCAGTGGTTGGCGCCAGAGCGAACTAGTATCTCATTGAATCATATATGTGGATCAGAGGTAAATAAACTAGATTTTTTTCGGCGTGAGAAATCGGAAGTTTGGCGTGAGAGCGTGTGAAGACAGCCAAATTCGTGTGTCTCACGTGAGAGTTTGCAACCTTGGCGCTGCCAATTGTGTCTGCAAACGTGTGGACATTTCAGCCTACAAGAACTCAACATCAAATATGAGGAAACACGATGCGATAAGTTTGCTGTATGTATAATTTTGTGTAATGCTATATCTCTGAGGCATAACGTTTGTATGATGTAATTATTAAATGTAATGCTGTGCAATACTAAAAAACAGTTTGCACTTCAGATCCAGTCACTGGTGGGCATGCTCTGAACACTAGGCCCAGCAGGAGAAGTGGAGTTACAGTGTGGCTCACATATAGCTAGACTGCTTAGTAAGCTACCAACCGAGCAGAGGGCAGAGTTTCGCCGCCGCATGTTCCACCACTCCAGGACCAGCTACACCCTGCTTGACCTTGCAGCATGGCTGAATTATGAGGCCTGATGCCAAGATTTTGATGGCCAGCTACCTGCAAAGGGGACCGGAGAAGGACAGAGGTCTAGACTAGAGCCACGTCAGGGAAGGAAATCAGTCACAGTGCTGCATGGTGCTGGCGAAGCGACAAAGAAGGAGAACACTCCACTCAAGCAGGCTCCCTTGCAAGGGAAGAGCCAGCCATATTGCCTCTTCTGTGGCAGTTCAGAGCATTACCTCAGTCAGTGTACTGCAATATCTACGCTCACCACAATGCAGGTAACGGACTGGATAAGGACCAGCCAGAGATGTTGGAGATGTGCACGAAGGCATCAGGTAGCGCAGTGTAACCTAAAGAAGGCTTGCGGTCTGTGTCAGGGAAAACACCTACAGGTGCTTCATGAGGTCAATGCCAGGTCAATAAAGGGACCAGCCAAGTTTGCAGCAATAAAGAAACCTAGCGAGAGTTCGACCACCGAGGTACTCTACCTTGATAGACCCACAGCAGGCAGTAGAGTCCTGCTAAAAGTTGTCCGCATACTCATTCATCACGGCAACCAGACACTTGATACTTTCGCTGTCTTAGACGATGGCTCAGAGAGAACAATGCTGCTGCCTGCTGCCACAGACAGGCTTAAGCCTGGTTTATACTCGACGCGCCGCAAGCGGCGCGAGGGTCCGCGCGGCGAAAATGACGTAAACGCTGTGGCTCCGCCCGTGCGCGAGGGCCTCGTGCGCTGTCGCGGCGCGAGGTCGTGCACCTCTCGAATTTTGTAACTTCGCGCGCGCGCCGCGCTTCAGCGCGATGGACAAAGTCATGTTTGCCGGGTTCATACACCTATACAAGGTGGAATTAAAGCACTTGTACGTCACTTTAAAGGTCCATTTCAATATTTCCCAGCACGTTAAACTTAATTAAGTTAAATATTTATACATATACTCGAAATGAATTGAAATAATTCGCTTTTTTATCACATTATTTAATGGTTGTTTATTTTCAAAACGCCCAGACGTCTAACGTCTTCACGTTCTCTCATGTTTCGTCCTGGAATTACAAGAGGCTCGTATTTGTTAACGTATCGTTTCGGACAACACTGCAAAGCCATATTTACGTTTGATGGTCTCTGGTCAGGTAAAAATGTTCTTTCACCGGTTTTGCATGGGTTTTTTATTCTCCACTGCCACCTATCGCCACCTATCGTTTCGGAGAACACTGCAGCGACGCTCGCGACGCTCGCGAAAGTATAAACGCCTACACCGCTCGCGCAGGGTCGCGCGAGGTGGGCGGAGCCGCGCGCTACGGTCGCTCGCGAAAGTATAAACCAGGCTTTAGTCTGCAAGGCGCCCCAGAGATCTTCTCGAGCTCCTCTCCTGCCAACCCGAAACGAAATTATCGCATCACAGGAGCATTCACTGCAGCTCGCATCGACCTAGCAGATCATACCTACCCCATGGAGCAGCTTCAGTGAAAATACAAGTACTTGGTTGGTCTGCCAATACAGCCCTTCAAGACCGTCAGACCCCTTCTACTCATCGGGAGTGGCCACCCACATCTCATTACTCCCATGCAGCCGGTCCGGTTGGGGCCTCCGGGAGGCCCTGCCGTAGTTCGTACGAGGTTGGGCTGGGCGTTACAGGGGCCTGCTAGAACGGTACACCAGACGGCTCACCCACACCAGTGCTTGGTGACATCGGTACCAACTCAGGTGTATGAGCTGATGGGCTATGTGGAGAAATTATGGAAAGTTGATACGGTGCTACTCAGAAGTGATAAGCTGGTCACCCACTCCAGACAGGATCACGAGGCTGTAAGCCTCCTTGAGAGGCGAACCTCACGTGTGGATGTGGATGGTGACCTCCATTATGTCACACCGCTGCTCCATCAGAGAAATATGCCCTGCCTTTAGGCTACTAAAGATGCCAAGCCTGAGGAGGGTTGAACGGAGATTGTCTAGAGATCCTGAGTGGGCCAGCACCTACAAGGCAGAGATGGAGAAACTGATTCAAGCAGGATCAGTGAAGAAGCTCGAGACTCAACAGCTGTCTGAGGAAGAGGAAGCCTGGTATGTTCCCCATCACATGGTCAGTCACAACGACAAGAACCGATTAGTGTTCAACTGTTCTTATCAGTACCAGGGGCACAGCCTGAATGAACAATTACTACCTGGACCAACATTAGGAGCATCTTTGCTAGGAGTCCTACTGATATTCCGCAAGCATGCAGCAGCCATCTCGGGTGATATCAAAGGTATGTTTCACCAAGTCCGCCTACTCCCTGAGGATCGCGCCTTGCTACGCTTCATATGGCGTGACTTAGCCCAGAATGAGCCTGTAGCAGTATATGATTGGCAAGTACTGCCCTTTGGCACAACGTGCAGCCCTTGCTGCGCCACATTTGCCCTGCAGCGACATATTACAGATAACAGCCAACCCGGGGATGAGGTAAGATCCTCAGTCGAGAGATGCTTCTATGTCGACAATTGTCTGCAGAGCTTTCCGATCGTGGCTGAGGCTAGACATCTCATTGATCAGTTGAGACCATTATTGTTGTCAGCTGGATTTGAGTTGCGCCAGTGGGCCAGCAATGAGCCCGGGGCTATTAGTCACCTGCCTGAAGAGGCCCGATCAAACAGCGCTGAACTCTGGCTCACTCTCGAGAAGGTTGACACTCCCTAGTCTACTCTGGGTCTTATTTGGAACTTTCAGGAAGATCTCCTTGGTTACAAGCACCATCTGGTTCATTATGGCGTCCTGACTATGCGTAATATCTGGCGGTGCACAGATTCAGCCAGGAACCCCGCTGATGACATCACGAGGGGAAGGACGCTGCAGCAGCTTGCAGAGGCCAATAGGTGGAGTCAAGGGCCATCCTTCCTTCTACAGAGTCCAGATCTGTGGCCAGAGCAGCATCCGTCGATTTACGACCTGCGGCACTGCCTTTGCCATGTTGAACTCTTCAGATGCAGACCACAGCGAGTTCCATACCTGGGGGGAGCTCCTAGAGAGCACTGTACGAGAGTTATGTGGAACGGGCAATAAGAGCAGTCAACCTACAGCCAAATATTACCACGACGCGGAGCGAGTTATCCTGAGCAGAGCACAGCTGAGCAGCTTCCCAGAGGAATTCCACCGTCTGAGAGATGGTACACCTATTTCCAAGAGCAGCCGACTGATAGCTTTATCTCCCATGTTTGATGGAAGCATAGAGCTTATCCACGTGGGGGGGAGACTTCGCAGGTCAGAGCATCTAGAGTTTAATACCCTACATCCAATCATACTAGAGCCAGGACATCCAACAACCAAGCTGCTGATTCAGGATTTTGACCGACGTCTGGGACAACCAGGTCCAGAACGAGTGCTCGCTGAGATCCGCCGCTCTTAATGGATTCTGCGAGGATGTGAGGCGATCCGCCGTCTCCAGAGCAGCTGTGCCGACTGCCGTTGGTGGAAGTCGAAACCTGCTGTGCCTAAGATGGCTGACCTCCCGCCTTCATCTGTTCAAGCCCGCCTTCTATTCCACTGGAATGGACTGTTTCGGGCCACTAGGGGTCAGAGTGGGGCAGCGGGTTGAGAAAAGATGGGGGCTAGTCTTTAAATGCCTGACTACTAGAGCTGTGCATCTAGACATCCTGACCTCTATTGATACTGACTCATTTATAATGGCTCTTCGGAGATTCATTGCACGAAGAGACACACCTACGGAGCTGTTCTCAGACCAAGGGACCAATTTCCGGGGTGAAGAGAGAGAGCTTAGAGAAGCATTCACAACGTTGTCTCCAGTCTTGCAAAAACACCTATCAAAGTAGATGATTTCATTTCATCCCCCCAGCTGCACCTCACTTTGGGGGCGCATGGGAGAGGGAGATACGTTTGGTGAAGACCGCTCTCTACACTACAGTGGGTGCACAGGCAGTCTCAGAGGAGGTCTTGCGAACTGTGCTACTTGAGGTTGAAGGCATCCTCAACTCCAAGCCGCTGGGCTACGTTTCCTCTGATGCGAGAGACCCTGATCCAGACACACCCAATGTCCTCTTGATGGGGTGGCTAGATGGATCTCTCCCTCAGGTGGTTTACCCTAAGGATGAGCTCCTGAGCCGCTGCCTTTGGAGGCACTGCCAAGTACTAGCAGACCACTTTTGGTCAAGCTTCATCATACTTACCTAGTCTTCAGTCACACCAGAAGTGGCGTTCTACACTAGCGGATCTAACAGAGGACTCTGTAGTCATGATTGTCGACCCCCAGCTCCCCAGAGCTCTGTGGCCAATTGGACGGGTCATCATGGTCCAACTTAGTCCAGATGGACGAATTAGATCGGCTGATGTGCAGGTAAAGGATAGAGTATACACCCGACCTGTCGCCAGGCTGGTCGTCCTTCCAGCTCTCCCGTCTGATGAAGGTGAGAAGAGTCCCGCAGCTCCAACCAGTGTGCAGCCATAGAGCCCTTTTGTTGTGAGCAAATGTATTCTATACATTTGGGGGTGGCTGTACAAAAGGCCCTACAGGGGCATAAGAGTTCTAGCTGGCTGGACGTGACGTCATCACCTGCGCCGCTCTGGCAGTAGACGAGTTAGTTTCATCTTTGTGGGGAGCACATCGTCGTGCGATGTTCATCGAGGGGAATTTAACTGTATATAGTGCATCGTTCGTGCGTACATGACAAAGTAAGTTCATTGTTATTCTGGATGGCGGAGGATGTAATATAGTAGTAGTAATGTAATATGATCACGTTTGCGTTCGTGTGATCACAGCACTTTGGGTTCACCGCTTGGGTTTAGCTAACTCATAAGTTAGCGGTTAGTACGTGATTATTAAGTTAGATCATTACGATGACTTGTTTCCTTACAATGTGTGTTATGTCTGGCCCTTATGGTTGTATGTGTTTGTTACCATATAACTATTTGCATAGCGTACTATTTCGCTGTTACGAGTAGTTACACATTTCTTTGTACAGCATTAATAAGTCATTAAGACAATTGCGTATATCCGCCACCAGATGGTGCAAAGGCACCAGTTGTACTGTGTATTCTATTTCTGCTGTTGTGCTTGTTATCTGTAATTGGAGATTATACATCTCATATCTGTATTTGTGTTTTCAGACCACACACTCATACACAGATTTGCACTATACACAGTCATCCTGGAACACACACCTCACAGTCATATCCCTGTCCGAACTGAAGAATAAAACAGTTGAATGCATCCTGGCCTCAAGTGGTGTTCTGGCCGACACACTGGGGTTGAATACAGCGAAAGAGGGTAGACCAGTGACCAGCTCTAATTCTAAAGTTTAGTCTTCACTACAGGGTGTGTGTGTGTGTGTGTGTGTGTGTGTGTGTGTGTGTGTGTGTTGGGGGGGTGGAGACAGAGAGGTGTCACCTGGTCGGCTTGCTAAGCTGCGCATCCGTTTTTCTCCTGAAGGTTCCAGCCTCTCCTAGATCCGTAGGTGGAGTGTAGAAGAACTCATCCATGCTCCTGTCTATGGAGTCCTGGATGGTGACGTTACACGCTGATACACATGAAGGGTGGAGCACTGTGTAGTCCCTCACTCTGCTGCGACCCACAGCCTTGACCTCTGACCCCCCAGTACCAGCGCCCTTCATGGGAGCCGTGGCCGGTTTACTGGTTTCGGCTCCCCGCGTCCCTCTGTCAAAGCTCTCGGCTTCCTGGGTGCGACCGGGCCGGTGGTACACCCTGTCCCTGGCAGGCTTGAGAAGTGGCAGTGGTTCAAAGTGGATGGGCTCCTCTGGAGGGGGGTTTCCGGGGGGCTGCTCGGAGGGTTTCAGCCCATCAGACAAGTGTCTGCTCACGATGCTGGCCGCCTTGTACCAGGCTGACCCAGAGCTAGCGGCTGATATGGTTTGCAACGGCTTGGCTGGGCAGACAGAGAAAAATTCCAAATACCTCAATTTCAGATTAAAAAAAAATTGTTATACTAGTCAAATACACACTGCACAATTCTTTACAACTAAACAGCTAACAGATACTTAAAATGGAATTATTAAAGCCACTCATGATCTAAAACAGGGGTGTCAAACTCATTTTCACCACGGGCCACATCAGCGTAATCGTTCCCCACAGAGGGCCATATGTAACTTTTAAATGTAACTACTCCTTAATGTTAAATAACTCCGAAATATTACACACACACACACATATATATATATATATATATATATATATATATATATATATATATATATATATATATATATATATATATATATATATATATATATGCATATGTTTGCTTGTTGTTCTTTCAATTTTTTAGGTTATGAAACCCACATTACTTCATCAATCAATGATCAAACTATCCAAGTGAAAAAAGAAAAATATCTTTTATGTTATCACATTTACTTTGTTCAAAAATATCAAATAACTGAAAACAGCAATTGTGCTGTGGAAGTGTACCATATTTTGAATATTTAATAATTAATCTTTAAATTAATTAGTAATAAATAAGTCAGGTAATCATTATGGTGAAATAAAAAAGCTCTATAGATAATTAGCCATCATCCAACGTAAACCTATAATACCTGTATTGATCCAACTATTTGGTAAGCAATTTAACTTCTAAACAAGCCTATTTCCTCCTTAGGGTTCTAATAATTATTCTAGGCTAATCTCAGACCTCTTCAATAGTTATGTTTTGGTTAATACTATGTTTAATAAAACTTGCTTAACTTACCTGGTATAAAATCATTCTTATTATTACAATCATCATGTCCACCACGGATGCAGTCCACCAATCTCACTGAACACGTCTCTAATGGAGTCTGCGGTGTGTGCTGGTCTCCAACATTACAGTTAGAGCCCAGGGACTCTGTGGGGTTTGGGTCGATTTTATCCACAGGAGACATATTGGGTTCATCCTGTATCTCCTGCTTTATGAATTGGCTCGTGGTGTTCGAGTCGGTGTCCTGTGTCTCTTCAGGGTTTGATTCAGACTTACACACCACAAATACACAAGGCACATCCTGCATCTCCTGCTTTATGTATTGGTACTCAGTGTTACAGTCAAGTTCCAGTGTTTCTGTGGGTTTTGTTTTCATTTCACACACTGGAGACAGACTGGATACATCCTCCATGTCCTGTGGTGTGTGCTGGACTCCAGCGTTACAGTCAGGTTCCAGTGTCTCCATTGGATTTGCTTTGGGTTTACACACTGGATTCTGACTGAGTATATCATCCGTGTCCTGTGGTGTGTGCTGGTCTCTCTGACCATAGTCTTGTGTTTCTTTTTGGTTTAGTTCAGCTTTACGGACACTGCACAAAGTGGCAAAATCCTTCTAGACAAAAAGATTACAAAAACATTATAAGCTTAAATAGGGCAAACACAGTGTAAATATGGAGTTATTCATAAATGAAACAGCAAACATGATTCCGCACCACTTGAAGGCATTTGATTAACACATGGGTTAAAGCAAGAAGTTTTCATTTCACTGAAAATTTTTCCTGACACAAGACAATGCCAGCAATTACTGAAAATGTGGTGTAGTTGGGACAAGGACCTATTTTGCCTAATTCTACACAATAAACACATAAAAGTATATAAAGTATATTTATCTAAACAGCCTGTGTAAAGAGAGAATCTATGAAGTGACAAAATGCAACACCTGAGCAATAAATGTACATAAATGTTTATATAATGGAGTTATCTGGGGGTCCTCCAGAAAATTATTTAAAGATCAAGTCAAATTTAGTGAATCCTGGTGAGTTTTAAAAGGTATGAATCTCTCTTGTTTTTATCAAATTCACTATCGCAAAAACATAAGCAGTAAGATTACCTGCTTTAAGTAGCTATGTTACAAAAAATTAAAAGTCCAAAAATTAGATCACACCACTGGATACAGAATTTAAGTCTGTTATCAGAAAAGTCTGTTATCAGAGAGATTCTTCAATATAAATAACCATAACTTCTATATTTCACTACAAATTCAAATAAAATTTGAAATGTAGTCAGTTTATAGTATGGACATGACATTATAATTGTCACGTTACGGTCCCCGACCCCTCCCTTTTGGGCGTGTGTTTACGTCGTCTGCGTCTACTCGTCTGCGTCACTGGATCTCCGTGGGTGCGGTTATGTCTTGTGATCATCCGTCTCACCTGTGGCTCGTCTCGTCATCACGTGGGGTCTATGTGGTTTGTCTATTTAATGTGTGTTCGCGCAGTGTCCTGTGCTCGTCGTTGTTTGATTCAAGTTCACGTTCATGTCTAAGTGTTCTTCGTGCGCTGTCTGCGCTACTTTGTGTGTAATAAACGTAACGTCCGTTCAGTCACGAAGGATTTTCTGTCTTGTTCTTCGCCACGCTCCGGACGTCACAATATTATTGAAAATGAATGAACAAATTAATATTTAATGATTACTCTTAATTAATCTTAATTCTTAATCTTAATTAATTAATAAATAAGTCAGGTAATCATTATGGTGAAATAAAAAAAACTTAAAACTATTAATATTCTGAGAAAATGCTGTAACCTAAAGATCCTGTTAACACAATTAGACACAATATGTTAAAAACAGGCATGTAGGCATGATTAATTCATTAATTACACAGGTCTACATGCTGTCCCAAACTACGTTCTCCAGAAGCTCCACTTCTTGACAGCTCTCCTCCACCCAACAGACCTTCCTGCTCAGCGCTGAACGCTTTGAGCATTCATCACTCTTCCACAGTGCCTGCTGTCAGCTTGCAGATCAGAACCAACATGACCGAACCTTGACCCCTGACAACAACTGGGTCTGGGTTCACTTAATCACTCAATGCTTTTTAAAACTTCCAGGTGATGAACAGAAGCACTGAAACATTAAGCACATTTCTGTTGTATTGATATTAGCAACAACAGAAATGTACAATGGAAATGGAAAAATCCCATTTCCCTACTACATTTCCCAGGATGCCCTACTCACCGCCTTGTGCTCTTTCCTGCACTTGAGTGCAGTGACAGTGTCCTGGTGAGGCTCTGTGGGGATGGTCACTGATTTGATGACTTTTGGTGGAGGAGGCGGAGCTTTAAACACACCTTCATCTCTACAGGAAGTTGCATCTTTGCCTCCACTGGACACACTAGGCTTCTAAGACAATATAGCACATAATCGCCAAGACAAACCACCCGTTAAAATTCCAGACATCACTTCATAAATATGATGGTTTATCAGATTATAAATATTAAATCTAATATTTTGCTCCATTTATACATAAAGGACTAAAGGAAGCTGATTTAATGACATTAGACATTACTGACTGCCCCTCCCTTCTTGCGGCCTTCAAGAGAGGCGCACTTTATCTCTGCTCCTGCACTCCCTCCCTTCTGCTCTGCTCGGCTCGGCTTAGATTCTCTGTCATGTCTCAGTAATCGGACGTTGCTCTTCGAATTTTACCAAGAAAATGGATTTGATCAGGTGGTCTCTCAATGTAATTGACACTTTTTTTTTCCACGTGGAGTCATGGTGCGGGAGAACCCACATGTCTGGACGCTACGTTCTCATCTGGATATGTGTTTGACTCATGGGGACGTGTGTGAAGTTGGATCAGTTGGGAGACAGCCGACTTTAAGGGGAGTTTGTGTGCTCAACCACTCAAGGACGAGCTCCTTGCTAAATTCTTCATTCTTCTTATCTGCATTGGCGCCCAAACAAATTTCTCCCAGAAGGTCGTCGTCTTGGTTACCTGCTCCTACCCCCACACAGAGACTGTCAGAGATGGCTCTCGCCTTCCACTGTGAAATTGACACAAAAACTGTGTGCCAGGCCTCTGGCTACCCCCTCCCTCTCTGAATGGATCACGCCTCTCACTGCTTACTGTCTGTGTTATCAATGAATCACGCCTCTCACTGCTTACTGTCTGTGTTATCAATTAATCACGTCTCTCACTGCTTACTGTCTGTGTTATCAATGAATCACGTCTCTCACTGCTTACTGTCTGTGTTATCAATGAATCACACCTCTCACTGCTTACTGTCTGTGTTATCAATGAATCACGTCTCTCACTGCTTACTGTCTGTGTTATCAATGAATCACACCTCTCACTGCTTACTGTCTGTGTTATCAATGAATCACACCTCTCACTGCTTACTGTCTGTGGTGTCAATGAATCACACCTCTCACTGCTTACTGTCTGTGTTATCAATGAATCACGTCTCTCACTGCTTACTGTCTGTGTTATCAATGCTGTATGTGCTATGGGGATTTTTTGCATGCACACAGACTGTTGTCCTG
This sequence comes from Brachyhypopomus gauderio, assembly GCF_052324685.1. NCBI lineage: Eukaryota > Metazoa > Chordata > Actinopteri > Gymnotiformes > Hypopomidae > Brachyhypopomus > Brachyhypopomus gauderio. Next base: position 3,146,345 of record NC_135230.1, on the reverse strand, counting down.
TTGTGAGAATAATCTGTGGTCATATTTTTTTGTTTCCTCCCAATGTTATCTCTATGTTATCTCTATGTTATCCCAATGTTATCTCTATGTTATCTCTATGTTATCCCAATGTTATCCCAATGTTATCTCTATGTTATCCCAATGTTATCTCTATGTTTCTCTTCCATTCTGCGTAAACAGCGGCACCCTTCGAGGCAGGTGCAGTTTTGCTGCCGCCGCTCAGGTTTTTCGGTGCTTTAACACTGGGCCCTGGGCAAAAACGCATTTCGTCTTGTACTTGTACAATGTATGATGAATAAATACCTTTTATCCTTATACTTATTTTATCCCCGCTTCATGAGCCTCTAATCCTCAGCAAAGATTAGCAACATTTTCTGCAAACCGGATATACACACAAAGCACCATGACTCCAGAACTCGTGGCAGAGGTGTCGAGGTCAGAGGTCATACGTACTGGTGCGATGATGGTGCGAGAGGAAGCTGGAGGATTGTTCCAGTGTCGAGCATTATATACCGCCTTAGCAAGAGACTGACACACACACACACACACACACACACACACACACACACACACACACACACACACAGAAAAGAGGTCCACTAAATCCCAAGCACTGACAGTAAGACATGCAACTAAGAACAGCGTGGGGTTCTTCTATCCTTACACAGAATCAGAACTATTAGAAACTCTGTTAATTTCCCTCTGCACAACAAACTGCCCTGCAGCACCAGCTTGAGAATCTAGAGTAAGTATGCAAGTCTAAACAGTGAAGGTGATCATGAGCATGTACAGTCATGGCCAAAAGTTTTGAGAATGATACAAATATAAATTTTATATAAAGTCTACTGCTTCAGTTTTCATAATGGCAATTTGCATATACTCCAGAATGTCATAAAGAGTGACCAGCTTAACAGCAATTAATTGCAAAGTCGGGGGGGGGGGGGGGGGGGGGGGCAACGTTATCGGGGCGGTGTAAAGTGGACAAAATTGAAGTATTATTATTATATCGCGATCGATCGCCTGTGGTTGGTGCCAGAGCGAACTAGTAACTTTTTAGTCTAAGATGCTCCATGCGTGAGAGTTGGCAACCCTGCAGGTATAGCAACTTGGCTAAAATATGTGTGTGAGGGCATTTGGTAGCGCATATCCAGTGTGTTTAACAAAGCCATGAAGCTATATTAACTATATAGCTTCATGGCTATATTAACGGGCATCATGTCTTTCGCTATGAACTCCGTTACTGCCCGAGTTATTTCAGCGTGCTGCTTCGAATCATATCAATAAGGAGTTACACTTTCAAACGCTCGGTCAGTGATCCCTATCGGCTGGTACTTGGCGTATTTGAAGATGCAGCACTGGTCGTTGGCATTTTAGGCTTGCAAATATCATACGAGGCTTTGTGGTGTTTTTTTTTAATGCTGAAAAAGGTTTGTAGTGTTACCTCGCGTCGTAGCGACAGTAGCAAGGCACGTTTTGCAGGGTACCTGACGTTGAGCAGCATCTTTTTTAAAGCCAAAGTAATTTCACACAACTGATGTGCTGCCCCTCTTTGGTATTAGACTTTCAGTTGTGTCAGCATCTGTCGAGCCTGAAGCCATTGTGCAACAAGTTAAAGTGCGCTGTGTTAACTTCACTTCTCCACCTCCCTGCCTCCTGCTCGGGTTTGCTCCATTCGTCCTCGGCTCGCTCCCAAGTCACGTGACCAGTTTAAATCGCACTCTGTGCGATTAGAGAATCGCGTTTTAAAATATCGCGAGATTATCGCAAATGCAATTAATCGTTCAGGCCTACCCAAAACACATTTCAACTTCATTGCAGCCCTGCCTTAAAAGGACCAGCTAACATCATTTCAGTGATTGCTCCATTAACACTTGCTCCAGGTGTGTGTGTTGAGGACAGGGCTGGAGATCAATCAGTCATGATTAAGTAAGAGTGACACCACTGGAAGATTTAAAAGGAGGCTGGTGCTCGGCATCATTGTTTCTCTTCTGTTAACCATGGTTATCTCTAAAGAAACACGTGCAGTCATCATTTCACTGCACAAAAATGGCCTAACAGGGAAGAGTATCGCAGCTAGAAAGATTGCACCTCAGTCAACAATCTCTCTCATCATTAAGAACTTCAAGGAGAGAGGTTCCATTGTTGCCAAAAAAGCTCCAGGGCGCCCAAGAAAGACCAGCAAGCACCAGGACTGTCTCTTAAAAGTGTTTCAGCTGCGGGATTGGGCTACCAGCAGTGCAGAGCTTGCTCAGGAATGGCAGCAGGCAGGTGTGAGTGCATCTGCACGCACTGTGAGGCGGAGACTCTTGGAGCTAGGCCTGGTCTCAAGGAGGGCAGCAAAGAAGCCACTTCTCTCCAGAAAAAACATCAGGGACAGACTGATAATCTGCTCTGGCCCCATCCCAATGCGGCGCGGTGATGAGCAATACAGCAGGCTCACGTCGCTAAACCGCTGGATGTCCAAGTGGTGCTCCGAAAATCAAGTGGGCTTTATTGATAATTGGAAAGAGTTTGAGGGCAAGCCTGGTCTTTTAGGCAGGGACGGTGTCCACCCCACCCGGGATGGCGCTGCCCTGTTATCTTGCAGCATAGCCCGTAGTCTGTTAGTTAGTGGGCAGTGTAGTACTAGGAGCTGCTGACTAACCAGAGTCGCGACCAGGCCGCAGACTAACGGGCTAAACCGTCTGTCTGCGAGCTGCTTAGAGGCGTCACCAAGATCCCATAGGATTGAGAATGTGTCTGTGCCCCGGGTTAAATTAAATCATAAGAAAATAGTCCGTCCTAAGTTTTTAACTAATATTCAAACTTCACATCCAATTATTACCTATATGACCGATCTGAAAATTGGATTAATTAATATTCGATCACTCAACTCTAAAGCAGTTTTTATGAATGAACTTATAACTGACCAGAAATTTGATATTTTATGTCTAACTGAAACGTGGATTCAATCTGGTGACTATTTATCTCTAAACGAAGCCACTCCTGTGGGATATAGTTATATACATAAACCTAGATTGTCAGGCAGAGGAGGAGGAATATGTATAATATATCGTGATTGTTTAGAAATTCATCAGAAATACTTGGATATCTTTAATTCATTTGAGATGCTGTCTATTAATGTAACTAGTCCATCTGAAAATAAAAGTTCATTTTCCCTAACAAATGTATATAGACCACCAGGGCCTTACTCAGATTTCTTAAAAGATTTCACAGATTTTACAGCAAATTTAGCAGTTAGTAGTGACAAAATAATAATGGTAGGAGACTTTAACATACATTTTGATAATGCGGAGGATCCACTGACAAGGGCTTTTACTTCTATATTGAACTCTGTTGGCATTACACAAAACGTTGTAGGACCCACACACTATCAAAATCATACCCTAGATTTAATCTTAACGTTGGGTATTGACGTAGATAATATAAATATACTCCCACAAACCGTAGCTATCTCTGATCACTATTTAGTCAAATTTGAGATTCATCTTAACATAAATACCCGCCCATCTCCTCGGCAGTGTATAAAGCGCTCGATAAATTCATTAACAGCAACACAGTTTATTGAAGCCCTCCCTGATTTAACTGCTCTAGCCCACTCGCCATCCTATCCAGGAGAGTTAGACAGTCTAACCAACTGCATAGAGAATACTTGCAGATCAGCTCTAGATATAGTAGCTCCACTCAAATATAAAAAGACTAGATCTAAAAAACTTGCTCCGTGGTACACTGACCAAACTAGAAACTTAAAACAAATAGCACGTAAATTAGAGCGTAAATGGCGATCTACTAAGTTGGAAGTATTCTACTGTGCCTGGAAGGATAGCATCATTGACTACAAACGGGCACTCACTAAAGCACGCTCAGCATACCTAGCCTCACTGATAGAGAAAAATAAAAACAATCCTAGATTTCTTTTTAATACTATTTCCAAACTTACAAAAAATCAAGCAGGCGCAGAACCTCAGATTCCAGTAAACCTCACTAGTAATGTATTTATAGATTTTGTTGATAATAAAATAGAGAATATTAGACAAAATATAAAACCTTTTATTAGCAATACAACTGGTATGTCATCTGGTTTGGTTGACATCGATTTAAATCGCATACTGGGAGAAAAACTTGATGCTTTTCATCCACTCCCACAATCAGAATTAGAGAAAATAATTTCTTCCTTAAATTGTGCTACCTGCACACTAGACTCGGTTCCATCAAAGTTATTAAAAGAGGTATTACCAGTGGTAACTGAACCTCTTCTAACTATAGTTAACTCATCCATTACAATAGGTCACATGCCCAAATCATGTAAATTAGCAGTTATTAAACCTCTGATTAAGAAACCAAATCTTGATCCTACTGTACTATCTAATTATAGACCCATTTCAAACACATCATTTATATCTAAGATCATAGAAAAAGCTGTTGCCCAGCAATTATGCCTATATCTGCATAGGCATCACATATTTGAAAAGTTCCAATCTGGTTTTAGGCCCCATCACAGTACTGAAACAGCATTAGTTAAAGTAACAAATGACCTCCTCCTTGCTTCAGATCAAGGTTATGTATCGCTGTTAGTGCTTCTTGATCTTAGTGCAGCTTTCGACACAATTGATCAAGGATCTTGCTAGAAAGGTTAGAACGCTGGGTTGGAGTCTCTGGCACAGCCCTTTCATGGTTTCATTCTTACTTAACAAATCGCTATCAGTTTGTAGAGCTCAATAATATTCCATCCAAACGTACAAAAGTTAAATATGGGGTCCCACAAGGCTCCATTCTAGGACCACTATTATTTACATTATATATGCTACCATTGGGCACAGTTATAAACAAACATGGTGTCAATTTTCACTGCTATGCAGATGACACTCAACTTTACATATCAGCCAAACCTGATGACAAACTCAGTTTAAGAAAAATTGAGGCCTGTGTAAAAGATATTAAATGCTGGATGTCTCTAAACTTCCTCCAACTTAATGAGGACAAAACAGAAGTTCTCCTTCTGGGCCCTAAGGCCTCAAAACAGAAAATTCCAGATCTAATGCTTAATCTCGCAGGCTACCCCATTACACCTGGCACAGTAGCCAAAAACCTAGGCGTCATACTCGACTCTGACCTATCATTTGATAAATACACAGAAAATACTACTAGGATAGCTTTTCTACATCTCCGTAACATTGCTAAATTAAGAAATGCATTATCACAGGATGATGCGGAAAAATTGGTGCACGCCTTTGTTAGCTCTATTTTAGACTACTGCAATGCACTACTGTCAGGATGTTCAAATAGGAATCTAAATAAACTTCAAATAGTTCAAAATGCCGCAGCCAGGGTTCTGACCAGAACTAGAAAATTTCAGCATATCAGTCCAGTCCTATCAGCCCTGCATTGGCTCCCAGTTAAATTCCGTATTGATTTTAAAATTATTTTATTAACTTATAAAGCATTGCACGGGCTTGCTCCTGAGTACCTTCAGGAACTTATTTCCTATTACAAACCCCCACGCCCACTAAGATCACAGGGTGCTGGTCTTTTATTAGTTCCAAAAATTAATAAGGTAACAGCAGGGGGAAGAGCCTTTTCTTGTAAGGCCCCCCAGCTTTGGAATGATCTTCCTAAATGTGTCCAGGACTCTTGACACAGTCACAATCTTTAAGTCTAGGTTGAAAACCCACTTATTTAGTTTAGCGTTTGATAATTAATGTCCCCCCTTAGATAAAAGTACAGATCCAGGGGTTCATAGACGAAGGGTTCTATGGTAGACTGGGGCGCTGGTGCTGTCGTCCTGTCACTGCTCGTGGTCACTCAAGTTTGTTGACAGTGCAGTGGACGGATGCCATTGTCTCAGAATGCCCCCAAGCCTATGTTACCTTCTGGTTCTGCCTTTTTAGCTAGGCTGTAATAATTTAACTAAATGCCGGAGTTGCTGCCACACTCCGGACATGTTTATAATTTTACCTGTCCTGTATATGTCCTCATACAGAGCTAATTTTCCCTGTTTCATTTCTCCACATGGCTGCCCGCCTGCTTGAGGAATAATGAGATGAGGAGACCAGCGATCCATCCTGAGCCAGCCACCTCCTGCCTAACCGGATGCATACATCATGATGGACATTATTACATATTTTTCCTTTTCTTTCTCTTCTTTCTGTCTAAATTGTTGTTGTTGTTGTCATGGTGACCGGTGTCGGCCAGAGGAGGATGGGTTCCCCCCCTGAGTCTTGGTTCCTCTCAAGGTTTCTTCCTCATGCAAAAAAACTAGGGAGTTTTTCCTTGCCACTGTCGCCTTTGGCTTGCTCACTGGGGGCTAGGACTCGGCACTTGTAAAGCTGCTTTGTGACAACAACTGTTGTAAAAAGCGCTATATAAATAAAATTTGATTGATTGATTGATTGATATTCTACAAAAGGTACAGGGAGTGGACTGCTGAGGACTGGGGTAAAGTCATTTTCTCTGATGATTCCCCTTTCCGATTGTTTGGGACATCTGGAAAACAGCTTGTTCAGAGAAGACACCGGAGGTGAGCGCTACCACCAGTCTTGTTGAATGCCAACTGTAAAGGATCCTGAAACCATTCATGTGTGGGGTTGCTTCTCGGGCCAAGGGAATCGGCTCTCTCACAGTCTTGCCTAAAAACACAGCCATGAATAAAGAATGGTACCAGAATGTTCTCCAAGAGCAACTACTCCCAACCATCCAAGAGCAGTTTGGTGATCAACAATGCCTTCTCCAGCATGATGGAGCACCTTGCCATAAAGCAAAGGTGATAACTAAATGGCTCAGGGAACAAAACAGAGATTTTGGGTCCATGGCCTGGAAACTCCCAGATCTTAATCCCATTGAGAACTTGTGGTCAATTATCACGAGACGGGTGGACAAACAAAAACCTACACATTCTGACAAAATGCAAGGATTGATTGTGCAAGAATGGACTGCTATCAGTCAGGATTTGGTCCAGAAGTTGATTGAGAGCATGCCAGGGAGAATTGCAGAGGTCCTGAAGAAGAAGGGTCAACACTGCAAACATTGACTTGCTGCATTAACTCATTCTAACTGTCAATAAAAGCTTTTGTTACTCAATATGATTGCAATTATATTTCTGTGTGTGATAAAAACATCTGACAAACACACATAAAAACCAGAGGGCAGAAGATCATGTGAAAATATAATATTTGTGTCATTCTCAAAACGTTTGGCCATGACTGTAGAGGTGCAGTTTGGAGTTCAGCAGGGCGCCCGTGTCCCGCGGCGCCCGTGTTCCCGCACCTTTTTGGGGCCGCTGAAGATCTTGCGGCTGATCTCCTTGGCCTTGTCCGTCAGCCTGGCCCCTCGCTCCCTCTGGTGGGCGGAGCCAGTGGGACACGCCTCCTCCAGCCACTCCTGAGAATCTGAGGAGAGGGAAAATTCAGAGCATGGAACTCCAGTGGGCCAGACACGCCCCCTAGTGGGGCAGGGCTAGACACGTCATAGCAGGACAGACAGACATACAACGTCTTGTTTAGCATGACCCGATTTCACTCTATACACTTTAATAGAAGGCTTCTTCCAACAATGAGGGACAAAGGGACTTTATGATCTCATTCCCATATAACGCTGGCCCAAAGAGGCTGGTTCTGAAAGGCTGCAGCTGCAGAATGTCGGGTGATGTGCTCTGGCCCAGAAGGGACTCCCTACAACAGCCTCCGACATCAGGACTACACGACATGTTCAGAGAAGTTAAACACACAGCTGGAACACAGTTCATTCCCAAGGGAATTTTACAGACTAGCCCAGCCCGCAATACCCAATTTGTGTGTGTACACCTACATTAGTGTGTGTGTGTGTGTGTGTGTGTGTGTGTGTGCGCGTGTACCTGCATTAGTGCTTGTCGGACTGTCCACTCCAGCAGTCAGAGCTTCACATGGGGCTTTCCTGGTCTTCCTCCTGCCTTTAGCTGCGAAATCCTCCTCATCCTCACTGTCACTGTCACTCAGGTCGTCAAAGCCAAAGTATTTGATTTTGTAGCTGGAGCTGCCGGAGGTGTGTGGCTCTCCGTCGACATCCTGTGCCTCAGCCTCCTCGAACCCAAAGAACTCCAGCTTGGACTCCCTCTTGGTCTTACTGGGAGAGGGGCGAAACCTGAGAGACAGAGAGGCAGAGTGTGTGTGTGAACCCTGCCAGGGGTTTGTGAACAGGCTCACCCTGCAATTGTAATTGAACGATTCAGTGTATGATTTCATGAATTTAACATTGTCAAAGTTCCAAGGTTAAAAGTTATTACACAAAGGCGGGGAGTTATTACACACTTTACATTGCATCTTTACACTTTTACGACCTGTGTGTGTGTGTGTGTGTCGGGGGGCGGAGACAGAGAGGTGTGATCACCTGGTCGGCTTGCTAAGCTGCGCATCCGTTTTTCTCCTGAAGGTTCCAGCCTCTCCTAGATCCGTAGGTGGAGTGTTGACGAACTCATCCATGCTCCTGTCTATGGAGTCCTGGATGGTGACGTTACACGCTGATACACATGAAGGGTGGAGCACTGTGTAGTCCCTCACTCTGCTGCGACCCACAGCCTTGACCTCTGACCCCCCAGTACCAGCGCCCTTCACGAGAGCCCTGGCCGGTTTGCTCGTTTCAGCTCCCGGCATCTCTCTGTCAAAGCTCTCTGCTTCCTGGGTGTGACCGGGCCGGTGGTACACCCTGTCCCTGGCAGGCTTGAGAAGAGGCAGTGGTTCAAAGTGGATGGGCTCCTCTAGAGGGGGGTTTCCAGGGGGCTGCTCGGAGGGTTTCAGCCCATCAGACAAGTGGCTAGCCTGGACTGGAGCACCACCCCCAGCAGCGAGTGCACAGTCCTGGCCCGCTGGGCCCCAGTCGTACAAGGAGTCTCCAGTGGGGGCTTTGGAAGCTGAGTACTGTGATCCAGGTCTGCTCACGGTGCCGGCCACCTTGTACCAGGCTGACCTAGAGCTAGCGGCTGATATGGTCTGCAACGGCTTGGCTGGGCAGACAGAGAAAAATTCCAAATACTTCAATTTCAATTTTTTTTATTGTTATACTAGTCAATTACACACTGCACAATTCTTTACAACTAAACAGCTAACAAATACTTAAAATGGCATTATTAAAGCCATCCATGATCTAAAACAGGGGTGTCAAACTCATTTTCCACATTCCACAGGCCACATTAGCGTAATCATTCAAATCAAAGTTTATTTGTATAGCGCTTTTCACAACACATGTTGTCACAAAGCGCTTATCATTCCCCACAGAGGGCCATATGTAACTTATAAATGTAACTACTCCTTAATGTTAAATAACTCTGAAGTTACAAATATTACATATATATTTGCATATGTTTGCTTGTTGCTCTTATTATAACATAAATCCTTTTAATTTTTAGGTTATGAAACCCACATTACTCCATCAATCAATGATCAAACTCTCCAAATGAAAAAAGAAAAATAACATCAAAGATATCACATTTACTTTGTTAAAAAATATCAAATAACTGAAAACAGCAATTGTGCTTCGTAAACGCTCCCTCTGAAAAAGACTTTGAAATGCGGGCGATTTCTTCAGCCACAACAAAACCAGCTTTTACTGACGCTTCGTTTGTGGTTGTGAACACATTCTGTAGTGATCAGTTTGACTTTTAATTCTTTGGCAATTGGTTGTTTTCTTGATGCCTAATTTTGGCATACTTAGCTCCATGTTTGGTCGCAAAATGCCGATGTAGACGGTACTTTTTGACATCCGTCACGGCTTCATACCCGTTTTTCTCCTTGCGCAAACATTGCGTTCCCATCTTTCTTGAAACAACCTTCTATCTGCATCAATGTTTGTCTTCCTGGACATTTTCAGATCATTATTTGTATTTCTCAATTACACTTACAGGGGTGATAGTGGGAAAAATTCCTGAGCCTAAAATTTTTATGAGCGGGCTTGGAAGTGTACCACATTTTGAATATTTAATAATTAATCTTTAAATTAATTAATAATAAATAAGTCAGATAATCATTATGGTGAAATTAAAAAAAGTAAATTTCTATTAATATTCTGAGAAAATGCTGTAACCTAAAGATTCAGTTAACACAATTAGACACTATGTTAAAAACAGGCATGATTTTGTGCACATACATTTTGTGCTTTTGTTCATGTATTACACCTTACGCCGTAAGGCAGCCATGATGAACCAGATCGTCTGACCACCTGTACCGGCTCAAAAAAAAAAAAACACTTTCTTATATGTCTGATAAAAATTAAACTTCATCAAAATAAAGATAAAATACTGAATTTATCTTACATCTACCTCTGAAGCTCTTCCGATGTGTGAATGTGAGATGTGTAGTAACCACGGAAAATCATAACTCGGGAACCTCGTAACCCGGGGACCGCCTGTATGATGTTTATGTCGAACGGAGTATTAATGTCTTCGGCACGACCAATCAAGTTGAAAACATAAACTGACCAAAACAAACTGGACTTAAGGCTGGAGGGAGGAAGCTTTTTTATGTAATGTCCGAAAATCAGAAGGCGGGATGACCCGCAAGTCAAACAAATGACACCGCCGTCACCCACCCAGCGCTGATGATCCAGTGAGAGGATCATATTTCGGCATATTATGATTTGATAGATCCCCCCCCTCCCCCCCAAAAAAAATCAAATGACGGAAATCCGTCGTGGTGACAGGGAACTTTAACCCATGACCAAAACACTTTTCATACTGTTAGCAGTGATTCCACTTCTCTCTAGTGTGAATGTGCAGGTCTGAGCAGTTATACAGCTTCTCTCCTGTGTGAGTGCGCTGGTGTTTGTGGAGACGACTCTGTCTAGTAAAACTCTTCCCACACTCTGAGCAGTGATACGGCTTCTCTCCTGTGTGAGTGCGCCGGTGTCTTTGGAGATCACCCTGACTAGTAAAACTCTTCTCACACTCTGAGCAATGATACGGCTTCTCTCCTGTGTGAGTGCGCTGGTGTAGGTGGAGAGTGGTCTGTCTAGTAAAACTCTTCCCACACTCTGAGCAGTTACACAGCTTCTCTCCTGTGTGAGCACGCTGGTGTATGTGGAGACTAGCCTGTCTAGTAAAACTCTTCCCACACTCTAAGCAGTGATAGCGTTTCTCTCCTGTGTGAATGAGATGGTGTTGGTGGAGACTACTCTGAGTAGTAAAACTCTTCCCACACACTGAGCAGTGATAAGGCTTCTCTCCTGTGTGAGTGCGCCGGTGTCTTTGGAGATCACCCTGACTAGTAAAACTCTTCTCACACTCTGAGCAATGATACGGCTTCTCTCCTGTGTGAGTGCGCCGGTGTCTTTGGAGATCACTCTGTCTAGTAAAACTCTTCCCACACTCTGAGCAGTGATACGGCTTCTCTCCTGTGTGAATGCGCTGGTGTCTTTGGAGATCACCCTGACAAGTAAAACTCATCCCACACTCTGAGCAATGATACGGCTTCTCTCCTGTGTGAGTACGCTGGTGTTGGCGGCGATTACTCTGACTATTAAAACTCTTCCCACACTCTGAGCAGTTATACGGCTTCTCTCCTGTGTGAATGCGCCGGTGTCTTTGGAGCTCACCCTGCCTAGTAAAACTCTTCCCACACTCTGAACAGTGATACGGCTTCTCTCCTGTGTGAATGCGCTGGTGTATGTGGAGACTAGTCTGACTAGTAAAACTCTTCCCACACTCTGAGCAGTGATATGGCTTCTCTCCTGTGTGAGTGCGCTGGTGTTTGTGGAGACGACTCTGTCTAGTAAAACTCTTCCCACACTCTGAGCAGTGATAGGGCTTCTCTCCTGTGTGAGTGCGCCGGTGTCTTTGGAGATCACCCTGACTAGTAAAACTCTTCTCACACTCTGAGCAATGATACGGCTTCTCTCCTGTGTGAGTACGCTGGTGTAGACGGAGACTACTCTGTCTAGTAAAACTCTTCCCACACACTGAGCAGCAATACTGTTTCTCACCTGTGTGAATGAGATGGTGTCGATGGAAATCACTCCATCTATTAAATCTCTTCCCACACTCTGAGCAGAGATACAGCTTTGCTCCTTTGTGAATGTGCTGGAGAGTTTTAGATAACATTTGTGGATTTCTGAAGCTGCGTTTGGTTGCCAGATTCTCATATTTAATTTGTCCTGACTTCAGCAGTCTGACATACTCCTCATGGTGACATGTCCTGATGTGTTTGTGGAGATACATTTGAGTTGTATAGGAATGTGGACACACAGAGCAGGAGAAGACGTGCAGGAGTGCAGAAGAAGATTTGAGTTCTGGAAGAGAAAAAAAACAAACTTAGTGGCAGCTGCAGCATTATTACTGGGCCATATATAATAAACACAATAATCGTACAGAACATCGTATGAAACAGGAATAATGTAACAAAAAGATGTTTTATGGAGTAACAGGAAGCCCCGCCTCCTTTAAACCCTGCCTCCTTTCTCTGTGTTCTTTTTGGGTTCATGCCTGCCACTGGTTGTTGTGATGTAATCCTATCCGGCCCAGTCATGCACAGATGCTACATTAGCGCTGTGGCTATTATCCAACAATCAGGTTGTAGCACAAAGGCTGACAGTGATAAGGTGAACTCAACCAATAGTACTTCGATTCATTGATAGATATATTAGCCATCATCCAACATAAACTTATAATACCTGTATTGATCCAACTATTTGGTAAGCAATTTAACATCTAAACAAGCCTTTTTCCTCCTTAGGGTTATAATAATTATTCTACGCTAATCTCAGACCTCCTCAATAGTGATGTTTTGGTTAACTGTGTGTAAACTTGCTTAACTCACCTGGTATAAAATCATTCTTATTATTACAATCATCATGTCCACCACGGATGCAGTCCACTAGTCTCACTGAACACGTCTTTAATGGAGTCTGTGGTGTGTGCTGGTCTCCAACATTACAGTTAGGGCCCAGGAACTCTGTGGGGTTTGGGTTGATTTTATCCACAGGAGACATATTGGTTTCAACCTGCACCTCCTGCTTTATGCATTGGCTCGTGGTGTTCGAGTCAGTGTCCCGTGTCTCCACAGGGTTTGATTCAGTCTTACACACCACAAAAACACAAGGCACATCTTGCATCTCCTCCTGTATGTATTGGCACTCAGTGTTACAGTCAAGTTCCAGTGTTTCTGTGGGTTTTGTTTTCATTTCACACACTGGAGACAGACTGGATACATCCTCCATGTCCTGTGGTGTGCGCTGGACTCCAGCGTTACAGTCAGGTTCCAGTGTCTCAATGGGATTTGCTTCGGGTTTATACACTGGATTCTGACTGAGTATACCCTCTGTGTCCTGTGGTGTGTGCTGGTCTCTCTGAACATAGTCTTGTGTTTCTCTTTGGTTTAGTTCAGCTTTACAGACACTGCACAAAGTGGCAACATCCTTCTAGACAAAAGATCACAAAAACATTATAAACTTAAACAGGGCAAACACAGTGTAAATATGGAGTTATTCATATATGAAACAGCAAACATGATTCTGCACCACTTGAAGGCATTTGATTAACACCATAAACACATGTGTATGTTTTAAACATGCAAAATACTTTTTTGGTGTAAACAATTTCTTCAATCCAATGACACATACCTCTTTAGAAAGATTTTCTGTTTGCTGATTCAACTTTCTCTCCAGCAATTCAATCACTTTTCTCAGTTCACAGACTTCAGTTTGTAGGTTTCCAATGTCCTCCATGGAGAGATCAGTCCCTACTGACTTTGTGCAGGATGTTTCAGAGTCACATAACAGGTGTAACTCCAGTAGAACCTCTCCATCATCCTCTCCACCCTCACTGCCGTCAGCAGACATCTGCAGTGGTGGAACATGAGAAACTGTTTAATTGAATGAAGGAAAAAAGAACATGCACACAACTACTTGTACAGAACACACTGTTGTGGTTCGATATGTTATTTAAAATGGTGGTCATTCTCAAATAACTCCATAGTAGTTTCCAGTAGAGCCTGGTAGTTCAATAAGTACAGCAAGTGAAGTTATTCTAGATTTACAGCTGAAGCAGTTACAAAATAAATTGCTTCCTATGGGAGGACGGAGGGATGAATAGAAGGACAGAGATAATAGATGGATGAGTACAGTCAATATGGAATGCATTTTGATGTTTGAGGTCAGCTATTGACTACTGTTACCAAGTTTGTTCACCATAACTTGAAAATTAAGAGAGTGATTAAGGGTCATTCCAGGATTTTGGTACATTTCCTGTCCCACCACTTAAATTTCAAATGTACATATCCAAAATATCTAAATGACAATTTTTTTTAAACATTGTACTTGTTATAAGACAAACTGTAAAAGTTGGTGGAAAAATAAGTGCCTTAGATATTATTCAAAAGACCGAATACCTTTGAACCACTTCAAAAAATGGCCATTTTCTCTTGTCCCACACATTGGGTGACCAACTCCTTTGCCAAATTTAACAATTAAAATAAGCTCTAAATAAATTACTTCCTCTTGTATATTGTTGAAATGCATCTCCTTTACTTATGAAAACAACTTATTTGGTCTACATTGTATTGCATGTCACAGTTTTTACACTATTAAGTTGTGTCGCGCCTTCCACCGCAAACTTTGACACAAAAACTCTGTGCCAGGCCTCTGGCTCCCCCTCCCTCTCTGAATGGATCACGCCTCTCACTGCTTACTGTCTGTGTTATCAATGCTGTATGTGCTATGGGGGATATGGATTTTTTGCATGCACACAGACTGTTGTCCTGTTCGTGAGAATAATCTGTGGTCATATTTTTTTGTCTCCTCCCAATGTTATCTCTATGTTTCTCTTTGCCTGTGAGGGTGGCGCGTCTGCGTTTGTACGCTGCCGCCGCTCTGGTTTTCTGGTGCTTTAACACTGGGCCCTGGGCAAGAAAGCATTTCATCATGTACTTGTACAATGTATGACCAATAAATCTGAATCTGTCCCACAACATGCGCTCAACCCTGTTACCATAAGGAATTTTATCTGGCAGAGAAAGGGTTAAAAATATTTGTGTACTGGCACAAAGGAATTTGCATCACAAGGACATTTCCTGCCCACATGGCAAGAAAAATGGTAAGTGCTCTAACAATTTTCAAGGTTTTTTTCCAAATATGTTTGTCCAAGTTGTGTGTGTCACTCAGTGAATGCAACCCTGTTCCTCATATTGTAAGACTAATATTGAGTAGAGTCAAAATTTACTTTATATACTTATATAACCATATTTGTCCTTGATCTTGTATACATAGCTAAATTTTACAGTGAGCATCTGTTCCTGGGGTAGACCACAACTTAGCCTAAATTTGCAACCCTGTTAGTCGCAACCCTGTTACTGCATACCAATTTACTGCACACCAATCTAATAAAGAAAAAACTTCTTCCATATCTGAGATTGACGAATCAAACTTTTTGATAGTTTATAACCTGTAGATTATAAATATATGATTTAAAATTATCAAATTGAAGATCAAATTTTCAGAAGTTACCACCCCTGAAATGTACCAAAATCCTGGAATGACCCTTAAATCAATTGTAGGGATATAGAGATGACAAAGAATGAATAACTATAAGAAAATAATGGGCTGTTTAAGACCATATTAGAAAATGTAAGCCCATATTTAACATATGCACAGTTGGGTCAGTACAGCAGATTTAGTTGTACTATCTATACAGCTGAAGGAGTTATAAAGTCAATAGAGTGATGGGTAAAGGACGAATATCCTATATATACATAGTAATAACATAAACAACATAACATATATACAACACAGGAGCTAAAAGACAGTGGGAATTAATTGAAGAAAATGCATGAAAAACGAGGAATGAAAAAGAAGGAATCAAAGTGAGAAAGAGTTGTGAAAAGTGGACGAGTAATTTCTATCCATCCTCGGACTACAATAAAACTGTAGACGAAACAGCATTCTATTGTTTGCATCGGAAAAAGAATACTAAAAAGTTTCGAGTAAAACAAACTGAAAAACAGTCATCACAGTTCTACCATTAACAGAAGCGACGGTGGCCAACAAATATCATATTCACGTAAATGCTTGAAATCAGATCGCAAGGAGGTGAACGAACGCATGCACTGTACACGCTAGGAAATGCCTGTACGAGCGAGTAAACTATTAACGACGAGCGATTACTAACCGCACGGAAAACGTCCTCAAGACACTCAGAGAAACAGCACGACTGAGAAGTCAAAGTAACACCGTTAAACGCACCAGAGCTACTGCGGTGTGTGCGACCAACGTCCAGATTGCGCGGCGGGTCGCGTTGGGTCTTTGTGTAGCGCTTCACACTTAATTCAGCAACCCAGGGTCTTTGGTATTAGAAACGTGCATAAAACTCAACGTGAAAACCACATACAAAACACATTTATCCTATAAATTCATATAGGATGTTCATCCATGAGACGAACATACGGCTGAGGTCTTTAAATGTTAGTTAAACTTCCGTCCCAGTCAGGGTGCAGAGAATTTGTAAAGTTGCTCCGCAAAGTCTTCCGGGTTTATTTGACGCAAGAGGATGTCCGCGAATTTTCAAAACATAGTGAAAGGATGAGATGAGCGGTCACAATAGTACATTTTAAATAAAATGTTGTATACAACTTAAATATGTATATTCCTGGCGTATTCCTTGCACATTTTGGCACTTATTATTGAAGAAAGAATTCCGAATATGCAAACGTGAAACCAACTTTACCGCAGTCAAACGAAGACCACGAAGAACAACTTCCGGGGCACACAAATGGGTCGAGTTAAAAAATCAAAATCAAGTTCGGCTCCGAATCCAATTTTTTTATTTAGCTAGTTTTGTTTGGATCATCAAATAAAAAACTGAAAAATACAAGCCTGGTTTTTTTTTATATTCAAAACGAAAAACAAAATAATGAATCGTTTTTTTGATTTTTCGATTTTGATTTTCAGTTGAATATCAAATGAACGAATGATACACGAATGAATTGGGTGAATTGGAGCTAAAACGAATTAATGAATTAAAATAGTTTCTTGGTCAGGATGTTCCTTTCATTTTCGAATGAAGAGTATTAAAATAGAATATACAATAATAAAACCACAATATATTGTGTTTTTCTTTTTCTACACCAAGCAGGTTTCGGCCGTTAGTGCACTACCATTTTAGCTGTCATTGTGCTGTATAAATCAACTTAAATATTCGATTGTAGCGGCGATATGCAGGTCCTCTGTATGAGCATATAGCATAATATGGAAATATTTAATGGCCTATGTGCACGCTGTTAAGTGACGTAATTTCCGCTAAAAGCTTAGGATGGTTGTTGACATCCGGTAGCCATTGAAAGTGTATAGCCTACTGTGCAAGCTATTCACCTCACCAGTCTTGTAACAAGCAAGACTGCTGCGCTTGATCTCTCCCTCAATGAAAATGAAGAGCTACGCGAGGAGATATCAAGGCTCCGAAAACAAATCGAAGACTTAACTGTCAGCAGCAAGTTCTGTTTGGAGCGGTTTTCTGCCTCTGATGACGATACGATTCTTTACCAGGTAAATAAAAGGACACAGTATACGGATGGGCCTTCTCTGGTGTCTGAAATACATTGTGAATGAATTAGCCATTATATAACTTTATATATAACTTTTATATTCCACAGATTTGCAAGCCATGCCCACCTGATGGGCTTTTGGAAGCAAATAGACCTAGCCACCCACATCATCATATGGGTTACAAGAGCACGGACTGTTGAGAAGACTGATCAGGTCCCTCACTCTGCCAGTGCAACGGTAAATGTTTTCGTGTTGTCCATACAAAGCATGTTATGTCATCATTTTCAAATTAATCTTTACATCAAAAGAAGTTTTGATAGTCATAATGTAATATGACAATAGGATAATGTATTTTTTCCCCAGGTTCTTCAAGCAATTGATGAGTTTTTTCTCTTCATGAACTACCTGTCATTGGGACTGATGCAAAAGGATTTGGCCCACAGATTTACAATACATCGGTCAACTGTTAGTCGTATTATTAACACCTGGGCCAACTTCCTTTATACTATATTGGGAGCTGTTTCTATTTGGTTAGATGTGGACACTGTGAAAACTCACCTCCCAGATGTGTTTCAGGACTACGCTGACACTGAAATAATTTTAGATTGCACAGAACTGAGATGTCAAACTCCAAATTCCCTTCTCCTCCAGAGTGAAGTGTTTTCCACTTATAAATCACACTGTACATTCAAAGGGTTGATTGGGATAGCCCCTCATGGCGCAGTGACCTTTGTGTCTTCTCTTTATCAAGGTGCTATCAGTGATAAAGAGATCTTAAAGCAGTCTGGCATTGTGGCCCTCCTTGACCCATCTATGGCCATCATGGTGGACAAGGTTTTCCTTGTTGAAGACTGCATTCCATGCAAAGTCCACATACCCACGTTTCTGTCAAAGAGAGCTCAACTGTCTAGGTCAGAGATCAGAACGTCACAGTCCATTGCAAGACTGAGAGTCCATGTTGAGCGTGTGATTCGCAGAGTCAAAGAACATAAAATATTCAGCACAGTGATCCCCCTTTCAATCACAGGGAGCATAAACCAAATTTTTACTGTTGCCTGTCTTTTGGTGAGTTATCAAAATGGCCCCTTGGTAAAAGCCTGGGCAAACAATGGCTAATCTCAATCCCGAATTAGACAGATGATGTAATGTGAATTATGGTGATTTATTTATTTATTTATTTCTCTAACCATAAAATGATCACTTTAAGGTCAGGGGTCGGCAACCCGCCGCTCCGGAGCCGCATGCAGCTCTTTGATCCCTCTGATGCGGCTCAGCTTTTGAATAGAATTAATGAGTATTTAATTAACGTATATTATTTTTGAGACTTAAAAAAAATGTGGAATTTCACAAAGGTCCGGTATTTAGATTCGGTTCGCTTGAGTGACATGTCATCGTCACTGAAATAAATTTCCAGTTATTTTGCTTTTGTGGCTCCGAGTCAAAAAGGTTGCCGACCCCTGCTTTAGGTCATGCTAGTCTGTAAATATTGGCTGCAGTGTTAAGGTACAGTGCAATATGATTAATTGTATAAAATGCTTTCACTTTTATATGTTAAATTGACACAACACAATACAACATTATGTATTTCTTAACTTTTACTGTATTTGTAAAAAATGAAATGAATACAATAGTAATACAATTGACAGAATAAATTGAAACTGTTTTAATTGTTCATGAGTTCATGTCTTCATTATGATTTTCTATTGCTTGGGCATAGAGAGGTATTTTGGCATGTAAGTGTTAAAGAAAAACATGTCACACCTCCTTTTCACCTTTTCTAATACATTGCTATCTCTGTAAACTTGCTGCACAAAGATATCATCATGGGCACAGATAACTAAATCACACCACTGCATACCAGTAATCAATAACTGGCCCTGGATTTGCCAATAATAACAATGGCTCTCCTTCAATTTGTGTAGGCCTTGCAGTGGCGCAAAAAGGTGGTATGCAGCGTATGTGACGCATAGGGGCGTTGCATTAGAGGGGGCGCCAAATCGATGCCAGAAAATTATTTGCCGAGTTGATCGGGGGTGGGGGTGAAGTGCGGGGGGTGCCGATAGTATGTTTGCATACACCTCAGAAAGTATGTAGTTGCAACCCTGAGGCCTTGTGCCACTTTGAGGAATTTGCAGTCTACATAGCGTTGTCCATTTGGGCACTTAATTTCAACAAGCCCAAATGATGGACGCTCAAGTGGGTCATATACAAGTCCATCAGGTGATGCACCCAGCCAAGATGCATCTGGATGAATCACTAGCCCACACTTGGTCAAGTTAAAGTTTTTCAGAACTGCATAGTCCTTTAAGGCCCCTGTTTCCATTTCAAGTCCTCTCTTCACGTGTGCTGTTTGTCATGTCCCTCGGATTATCCTTTCTGCCAGGCTTTCTGCAGCACCTGGACCTCTAACATGGCTCACCTCTCTGAAATGTGAGGCAGTCACTCTTTCTCTCCTAAGTGAATACCACTCAGGTGTAGCACTTTGGGATCTTGTTGCCTCCTCAATAAGGTGTGACTGTGACAAGGTCACAGAAAGTGAGCTTAGGTGTAGCTGTTCTTTGTGTGTTGGCACAAATGAATATTCAGGTGGGCTTAGACGGTAACATTCTAGTGGCAGACTTGGGAATGGGGGTGCATCCTCATGTATGACAACACTGTCAGATGGAGGTGGTGGTTGTTGATAGGACAGTACACTGCCAACTTGTACCTTCCCAAAGATGGAGTCCACAAGTGGCTTGTCAGGCGAGATGTTCATTGTGCAGATGAGTGGATGAGAATCTGCTTTCATTTCGGTCCAGGATTGAGGGTGGCTGGGTGTGGGAGCTCACCGCTGTGTACTTCTGAAATAAAAGAAGAGTGAATAACATTTATTTTTACACATTGTAATCTGTTCACCAGCACAACTGATTGTGAATCACATAACACATGTCATCTGAAGTACAACGAGGCTAAATACAATTTTGAAGAGAACAGGGTCTTATCAGATGATCAAAAGCATTTATTTTTTTACCACACACTGTAATCTGCCTATTAAATTTGGTACTACATACCTAACTCCACTGGCTGTAGTAGCACCTGGTTTTGGCTTTAGGACAACCATGGCATCCACGGGTCCTGGCTTCACCCCCTATTAATATAAAAGATGGTGTTAGTAAAGTGACTGTGATACATTAACTAACATTAAATAATGAAATAAGACAAACCATTGTTGGTGGTTTATGCCACTTCTGTTCTGTCTGTGTGCATGAAAGGACAGGAGGGACGACAGACATGCCAGATTCAGAATAATGAGCAGTCTGGAAAAGCAATGCAACCAAGTGTTTGCAGATTCCGCAACCAGCAACACAAGAGCAGTTGCTGTTAATGAGCACAACTGCTCAACTGGCATTGAATCACATAATGTCATCTGAAATACACAAGAGGCAAAATTTAATATCTTGAAAAGAAGACTTCGGCAATGTCAATAGGCACAATGTCTGTCCCATCATGTTGTTAGTGGTGAATGTCACTTGTCTATTGTCTCATGTAACGTTTGTGCTGTTTTGCATCACTCTTAAAACACTTGGCTATACTGTCTTTCTATTCTACAGTGTTGTGCATGGTTCAATCTACTAGTTCACTGAGCAACTATAAACTAAATATATTTTAGATTTAAACTTCATTTTAAACTCCAGATGAAATGCTTACACATAGGAGTGAAACAGGCCTACTTATATTTATATTATTTTGTTGTTTCCACCACCAACAACAGAACAGTGCAGGTTTTACTTCAACTGCTTCTTGAAGAGTGTTATCAGAATATGTTAATAGGTGTAAGTGTTGACACCTACTTTAAGAAAAATGAAGAGCACAGGGTAACATATAGGAGTGGGGGAAGATGCACACAGGTCGACTATATCCTCTGTAGGAGACAAAACCTGAAAGAGGTTAGTGATTACAAGGTGTTACCAGGGGAGAGTGTAGCTAAACAGCATAGGATGGTGATATGTAGGATGGTTTTGGAGGTGAAGAAGAGGAAGACAGTGAGAACGGAACCTAAGATCAGGTGGTGGAAGTTAAAGGATGAGGACTGTGGTGTAAAATTCAGGGATGAGGTGAGGCAGGTACTGGGTAATGGTGGTGGTGTTCTGGATACCTGGGATGAGACTTCAAATGCAGTGAAGTATGTGGCTAGGAAGATACTTGGTGTGACCTCAGGACAGAGGAAGATAGACAAGGAATCGTGGTGGTGGAATGAGGAAGTTCAGGAAAGTTTGAGAGGAAAGCAGTTGGCTAAAAAGAATTTGGATTTTCAGCGAGATGAAGAAAGTAGACAAAGGTACAAGGAGATGTTTCGTAAGGCAAAGAGAGCAGTGGCAGAAGCTAAAGAGAAGGCATATAGCAAGCTGTATGAGAAGTTGGACACTAAGGAAGGGGAAAAGGATCTGTACAGATTGGCCAGACAGAGAAACCGTGATGGCAGGATGTGCAGCAGGTTAGGATGATAAAGGATAAAGGTGGAAATGTGTTGTCTGGTGAGGAGAGTGTCTTGGGAAGGTGGAAGGAGTATTTTGACGAACTGATGAATCAAGAGAATGAAAGGGAAAGAAGGTTAGAAGAGGTAGAGGTTGTGAATCAGGAAGTGCCCCAGGTGAGCAAGGAGGAAGTAAGGGCTGCAATTCGGAGAATGAAGTGTGGTAAGGCAGTTGGACCTGATGATATTCCAGTGGAGGCATGGAAATGTTTGGGAGAGACAGCAGTGGAGTTTTTGACTGGGTTATTTAACAGAATCTTGGAAGGTCAGAAGATGCCTGAGGAGTGGAGACGAAGCATAATGATTTTCAAGAATAAGCGCGACATTCAGAGCTGTAGTAATTACAGGGGAATGTCACAGCCTGAAAATCTGGGAAAGAGTAGTGGAAGCTAGGCTTAGAGGAGCGGTAGAGATCAGTGAGCAGCAGTATGGTTTCATGCCAGCTAAGTGCACCACAGATGCTATGTTTGCTTTGAGAGTGTTAATGGAGAAGTATAGGGAAGGACAGAAGGAGTTACATTGTGTGTTTGTTGACTTATAGAAAGCTTATGATAGAGTACCGAGACAGGAGCTGTGGTATTGTATGAGGAAGTCAGGAGTAGCAGAAAAGTATGTGAGGGTAGTGCAGGATATGTATGAGAACAGTGTGACAGCAGTGAGATGTGCGGTAGGAATGACAGACGGGTTTAAAGTGGGGGTAGGACTACATTAGGGATCAGCCCTGAGTCCCTTCCTGTTCGCAATTGTCATGAACAGACTGACGGACGAGGTTAGGCAGGAGTCCCTTTGGACTATGATGTTGGCTGATGACATTGTGATCTGTAGTGAGAGTAGGGAGCAGGTGGAGGTGAGCGTGGAAAGATGGAGATATGCTTTGGAGAGCAGGGGAATGAAAGTGAGCAGGAATAAAACAGTACATGTGTGTGAATGAGAGGGCAGACAGTGAACAGGTCCAGTTACAAGGAGTTGATTTGGCAAAGGTTGACAAGTTTACCTACTTAGGGTCGAGGGTACAGAGTAATGGAGGAAGTGAAAGAGAGGTAAAGAAGAGAGTGCAGAAAGGGTGGGGTGGATGGCATAAAGTGTCTGGGGTGATCTCTGATAGAAGGGTGTCGGCTAGAATGAAAGGAAAGATCTATAGGACAGTAGTGAGACCTGCTATGTTTGTTATGCGGGGACACGCGAACGCGTATAAACCACGTGGTCTTATGCGGCGATACGCGAACGTGCATACACCGCATAGGGTTGTATTAAACCCAAACGCCAAAACCACAAAACAAAAACCGAGACCACCGCCAAAACTCTCGCGGGAAAAGATACAAAAGAAAACGTCTTCGTGAAGGCAACACAAAGGAAAACCACCAACAGAAGAGAAACAAAATAATGACACGAAATAAACTCAACGCGAGGTAAGTAGCCTACGAAAAACACAGCGCGCAAAACTAAAGAAACACTGAAGTGCTCAACGCAATGTATGTAATAAAAGAAAAGCAAAACCATTAAACAAAAGAAATGCGGAATTAAATCAACGCGAATTAGGAGCACAAAAGGGAAACAAAAACCGCCGGGGGAAGAACCGGCTCACCAATGTAAACGGAGAAAAAAAGTTAAAACTTCCCAAAAATCTGAAGAGAGACAAGAGAAATAACAGCGGGGGGAAAACTTGAGAAGGACCCAAAGGGCGCAGAAGTGAAAACACTTGAAAAACAGCAACAGAGGAGAGAGCAGGCAAAATACAAAGGAGAGAGTACCAAGACGTTACCGGCTGATTGCTCGAGAGAGACAACAAACATCTTGGCGAAGAAGAGATGACAGCGGCCTCCCTGAGTAGGGAGCAAGTCAGCTGCATCTCATCTTCGCTGATTGCGTCTACGTGACGTAGACCGCGAGCACCTTGGTGGTCATGGGCGGGGCAGTGCTGCGGCCTGCCCTGACAATGTTGTATGGACTGGAGACAGTGGCACTGACAAAGAGACAGGTGAGGGAGATGGAGGTGTCTGAGATGAAGATGTTGAGATTCTCATTTGGAGTGACAAGGAAGGATAGGATCACAAATGAATTTATTAGAGGATCAGCACATGTAGCATGTTTTGGAGATATAGTTATAAAAGCGAGATTGAGATGGTTTGGACATGTACAGAGGAGGGAGGAGATGTATATTGGTAGGAGGGTCTTGAGGATGGAACTTCCAGGCAAGAGGAGGAGAGGTAGACCTAAGAAGAGATTTATGGATGCAGTCGTAGAGGATATGAGAGTGGTTGGTGTGTCAGTGGAGGACACTCAGGACAGGGCCAGATGGAGGAGTTTGATCTGCTGTGACGACCCCTAAACGGGAATTGCCGAAAGAAGAAGAAGGCAAGTGGTATCTGCTGAGTTAGTGCTCTGTTAAGAACTCAACAAACAGGTGAGTGTTCAGTTCACGCTTGAAGATAGCAATAGACTTTGTAGTTTGAGCAACTAATGGAAGATCGTTCCACCATCTTGGAGCCAGGACGGAGAATAGTCTGGAGCTTTGTCTTCCATGAGACTTTAAGCATGGAGTTTCGAGTCGAGCCAAGCTTGAGGTTCTGAGTGCTCGCTGTACAGTTTGGCTTTTGACCATGGACATCATGTGGGGAGGGGCTAGTCCATGTTTGGCTTTGTAAACAAGCATCAAGGTTTTATATCTGATGTGTGCTGCTACTGGAAAGATAAGATAAAGATATTTATTCATCATACATTGTACAAGTACAAGATGAAATGCGCCCAGTGTTAAAGCACCAAAAACCCAGAGCGTCGGCCGCAAAACTGCACCTGCCTCGATGGGTGCCACCATTTACGCAGAATGGAAGAGAAACATAGAGATAACATTAGGAGGAGACAAAAAAATATGACCACAGATTATTCTCACGAACAGGACAACAGTCTGTGTGCATGCAAAAAAATCCCCATAGCACATACAGCATTGATAACACAGACAGTAAGCAGTGAAAGGCGTGATTCATTCAGAGAGGGAGGGGGGAGCCAGAGGCCTGGCACACAGTTTTTGTGTCAAAGTTCGCAGTGGAAGGCGAGAGCCATCTCTGACAGTCTCTGTGTGGGGGTAGGAGCAGGTAACCAAGACGACGACCTTCTGGTAGAAATTTGTTTGGGCGCCAATGCAGATAATCATGAATGAAGAATTTAGCAAGGAGCTCGTCCTTGAGTGTTTGAGCACACAAACTCCCCTTAAGTCAGCGGTCTCCCAACTGATCCAGCTTCACGTGTAGAGCATTGATTCCATCCATGATCAAATCCAGCTTTTTAAAAGTCACAGTCTGTGTTCCAACAGTTCCAACAGCTCTACCCACCGCGTCAATCAAGTTGGGCAATTTTTGTGGGCGTTCGATAACTGACTCCACTCTTTTAATTTCCCGATACACCAGGGCAACACCTAATCCAATCGGCAGTGATCAAAGTTCCAAATAACATCCTCAACATCTTCCAGGGAGAGAGGCACAAGACACAAACTACGCCACGTCCCCCCTGAGCCAAACACATATCCAAATGAGGACGGTCCGTCCAGACATGTGGGTTCTCCCAAACCATGACTCCACGTGGAAAAAAAAAGCCAATTGCGTTGAAAGACCACCTGATCAAATCCATTTTCTTTGAAAAATTCGAAGAGCAATGCCAGGTTACTAAGACAAGACAGAAAATCTAAGCTGAGCAGGGCAGAAGGGAGGGAGTGCAGGAGCAGAGATAAAGTGCGACCGCCTCTCTTGAAAGCCAGAAGAAGGGGGACTGGACCTGGAGGAGCCGCCAACTCCTGGACAGTCTGTGGTGCAATGTGATGTTGGTGGTTGGAGCGAGACATGATGTCCCAGATGTGCTCAATCGGATTCAGGTCTGGGGAACGGGCGGGCCAGTCCATAGCTTCAATGCCTTCATCTTGCAGGAACTGCTGACACACTCCAGCCACATGAGGTCTAGCATTGTCCTGCATTAGGAGGAACCCAGGGCCAACCGCACCAGCATATGGTCTCACAAGGGGTCTGAGGATTTCATCTCGGTACCTAATGGCAGTCAGGCTACCTCTGGTGAGCACATGGAGGGCTGTGCGGCCCTCCAAAGAAATGCCACCCCACACCATTACTGACCCACTGCCAAACCTGTCATGCTGAAGGATGTTGCAGGCAGCAGATCGCTCTCCACAGCATCTCCAGACTCTGTCACATCTGTCACATGTGCTCAGTGTGAACCTGCTTTCATCTGTGAAGAGCACAAGGCGCCAGTGGCGAATTTGCCAATCCTGGTGTTCTCTGGCAAATGCCAAGCGTCCTGCACGGTGTTGGGCTGTGAGCACAACCCCCATCTGTGGACGTCAGGCCCTCATACCATCCTCATGCAGTCGGTTTCTAACCGTTTGTGCAGACACATGCACATTTGTGGCCTGCTGGAGGTCATTTTGCAGGGCTCTGGCAGTGCTCCTCCTGTTCCTTCTTGCACAAAGGCGGAGGTAGCGGTCCTGCTGCTGGGTTGTTGCCCTCCTACGGCCTCCTCCACGTCTCCTGGTGTACTGGCCTGTCTCCTGGTAGCGCCTCCAGCCTCTGGACACTACGCTGACAGACACAGCAAACCTTCTTGCCACAGTTAGCATTGATGTGCCATCCTGGATGTGCTGCACAACCTGAGCCACTTGTGTGGGTTGTAGAGTCCGTCTCATGCTACCATGAGTGTGAAAGGACCACCAACATTCAAAAGTGACCAAAACATCAGCCAGAAAGAATAGGTACTGAGAAGTGGTCTGTGGTCCCCACCTGCAGAACCACTCCTTTATAGGGGGGGGGTCTTGCTATTTGCCTCATTTCTACCTGTTGTCTATTCCATTTGCACAACAGCAGGTGAAATTGATTCACAATCAGTGTTGCTTCCTAACTGAACAGGTTGGTTTCACAGAAGTGTGGTTGACTTGGAGTTATATTGTGTTATTTAAGAGTTCCCTTTATTTTTTTGAGCAGTGTATATATAGGGGAGACCGGGTAAGGTTGTAACACCATCAGTTCCACCGATCACGGATAAGATAGGAGTCATATGATCATTTCAGTATTTACCCAATTCCTCCCTGATCCTACATGGTGAATATCAAGGCTGTAAACAGGCACATGCAGATTCCATCGCGAAAAAACTGATTTTGAGGTGAGAAAGTAAATTTCTGAATCAAGACTATATTTTGTTTAGTACTTGTACTATTGCAGCTAGTTAAACACTGGCTGACAGGGGTGGGGATGGTTGTAACACAGCTTTAAAACGTGTTACATTCATCACCTTACATACAACTAAGAAAACTGTATTGATATTTTATAATTTTAAAGAAAGACTGACAGAGGTGTGCCTGCAAATGTTTTTAAAAAAAGCATACCTACATGTTCTTCACACAGGTACACTGTATTAGTGTTCATTAAGCATACATATTGTTAAATAAGTTTGTTCTAGTACACTCATTTACACACCCACACCCACACACTTCTGAGTAAGACAAAGTGAATATGAGTTATGGTCAGTCACAGAGAGAGATACATTGTTCTGGATTGTTATTTTATTAATTTTTTATATTTTTGAAGCATTTTGCATGGTGTGGCCTCTGTTTTTGCTTCTTTTGTCTAATTGTTACAACTTACCCCAGCATGTGTTACAACCTACCCTGGTAGTGGGGTAGGTTGTAACAAGGGAACACCTTGTATTTGACATCAACTCACGACGTCTGTGATATTTCAATTGAAGTTTTAATTGGTGCCATTTGTAGTAAACAAATGGGTGTACAGAGAGGTGTGATCACCTGGTCGGCTTGCTAAGCTGCGCATCCGTTTTTCTCCTGAAGGTTCCAGCCTCTCCTAGATCCGTAGGTGGAGTGTTGAAGAACTCATCCATGCTCCTGTCTATGGAGTCCTGGATGGTGACGTTACACGCTGATACACATGAAGGGTGGAGCACTGTGTAGTCCCTCACTCTGCTGCGACCCGCAGCCTTGACCTCTGACCCCCCAGTACCAGCGCCCTTCACGGGAGCCGTGGCCGGTTTACTCATTTTGGCTCCCGGCGTCTCTCTGTCAAAGCTCTCGGCTTCCTGGGTGCGACCGGGCCGGTGGTACACCCTGTCCCTGGCAGGCTTGAGAAGGGGCAGTGGTTCAAAGTGGATGGGCTCCTCTGGAGGGGGGTCTCCGGCGGGCTGCTCGGAGGGTTTCAGCCCATCAGACAAGTGGCTAGCCTGGACTGGGGCACCACCCCCAGCAGCGAGTGCACAGTCCTGGCCCGCTGGGTCCCAGTCGTACAAGGAGTCTCCAGTGGGGGCTTTGGAAGCTGAGTACTGTGATCCAGGTCTGCTCACGGTGCCGGCCACCTTGTACCAGGCTGACCTAGAGCTAGCGGCTGATATGGTCTGCAACGGCTCGGCTGGGCAGACAGAGAAAAATTCCAAATACTTCAATTTCAGATTTTTTTTTTATTGTTATACTAGTCAAATACACACTGCACAATTATTTACAACTAAACAGCTAACAGAGACTTAAAATGGAATTATTAAAGCCATCCATGATCTAAAACAGGGGTGTCAAACTCATTTTCACCGCGGGCCACATCAGTGTAATCGTTCCCCACAGAACTTATAAATGTAACTACGCCTTAATGTTAAATACCTCTGAAATATTACATATATATTTGCATGTTTGCTTGCTGCTCTTATTATAACATAAATCCTTTTAATTTTTTAGGTTACTAAACCCACATTACTCCATCAAACAATGATCAAACTATCCAAGTGAAAAAAGAAAAATAACATCAAAGATATCACATTTACTTTGTTCAAAAATATTAAATAACTGAAAACAGCAATTGTGCTTCGTAAACGCTCCCTCTGAAAAGGACTTTGAAACGCGGGCGATTTCTTCAGCCACAACAAAACCAGCTTTTACTGACGCTTCGTTTGTGGTTGTGAACACATTCTGTAGTGATCAGTTTGACTTTTAATTCTTTGGCAATTTGTTGTTTTCTTGATGCCTAATTTTGGCATACTTAGCTCCGTGTTTGGTCGCAAAATGCCGACGTAGACGGTACTTTTTGACATCCGCCACGGCTTCATACCCGTTTTTCTCCTTGCGCAAACATTGCGTTCCCATCTTTCTTGAAACAACCTTCTATCTGCATCAATGTTTGTCTTCCTGGACATTTTCAGATCATTACTTGTATTTCTCAATAACATTTACAGGGGTGATGGGGTGATTATTTTAATAAATATTGTGTTGGTTTATTAGGACATACATTTTGTGCTTTTGTTCATGTATTACGCCTTACGCCGTAAGGCGGCCATGATGAAGAACACTTTCTTATATATCTTATATATTATATATTTTATAATAGATAAAAATTAAACTTTAATTTCCCCTGCCAAAAAAAATCAAATGATGGAAATCCGTCGTGACAGAGAACTTTAACCCATGACCAAAACACTTTTCATACTGTTAGCAGTGATTCCACTTCTCTCTAGTGTGAATGTGCATGTGTTTGTGGAGAATACCCCGTCGACTAAAACCTTTACCACACTCTGAGCATTGATGTGGCCTCTCGCCTGTGTGAGTGCGCTGGTGTCGGTGGAGAGTACTTTTTACAGTAAAACTTCTCCCACACTCTGAGCAGAGATAGGGCTTCTCTCCTGTGTGAATGCGCCGGTGTCTTTGGAGATCATTCTGACCAATAAAACTCTTCCCACACTCTGAGCAGCAATACGGCTTCTCTCCTGTGTGAATGCGCCGGTGTCTTTGGAGATCATTCTGACCAATAAAACTCTTCCCACACTCTGAGCAGTGATATGGCTTCTCTCCTGTGTGAGTGCGCTGGTGTATGTGGAGACTAGCCTGTCTAGTAAAACTCTTCCCACACTCTGAGCAGTGATATGGCTTCTCTCCTGTGTGAGTACGCTGGTGTATGTGGAGACTAGTCTGACTAGTAAAACTCTTCCCACACTCTGAGCAGTGATACGGCTTCTCTCCTGTGTGAATGAGATGGTGTTGGTGGAGACTACTCTGACTAGTAAAACTGTTCCCACACTCTGAGCAGTGATACGGCTTCTCTCGTGTGTGAATGCGGCAGTGTCTTTGGAGATCACCCTGACTAGGAAAACTCTTCCCACACTCTGAGCAGTGATACGGCTTCTCTCCTGTGTGAGTGCGCTGGTGTTTGTGGAGACTACTCTGACTAGTAAATCTCTTCCCACACTCTGAGCAGCAATACGGTTTCTCACCTGTGTGAATGAGATGGTGTCGATGGAAATCACTCCATCTATTAAATCTTTTCCCACACTCTGAGCAGCGATACAGCTTTGCTCCTTTGTGAATGCGCTGGAGAGTTTTGGATAACATTTGTGGATTTCTGAAGCTGCGTTTGGGTGCCAGATTCTCATATTTAATTTGTCCTGACTTCAGCAGTCTGACATACTCCTCATGGTGACATGTCCTGATGTGTTTGTGGAGATACATTTGAGTTGTATAGGAATGTGGACACACAGAGCAGGAGAAGACGTGCAGGAGTGCAGAAGAAGATTTGAGTTCTGGAAGAGAGGAAAAAACAAACTTAGTGGCAGCTGCAGCGTTATTACTGGGCCATATATAATAAAGACATTAATCATACAGAACATCGTATGAAACAGGAATAATGTAATAAAAAGATGTTTTATGGAGCAGCAGAAAGCCCCGCCTCCTTTAGGCCCCACCTCCTTTCTCTGTGTTCTTTTTGGGTTTATGCCTGCCACTGGTTGTTGTGATGTAATCCTATCTGGCCCAGTCATGCACAGATGCTACATTAGCGCTGTGGCTATTATCCAACAATCAGGTTGTAGCACAATGACTGACAGTAATAAAGTGAACTCAACCAATAATACTTCCATTCATTGATACATATATTAGCCATCATCCAACGTGAATAGATCCTATAATACCTGTAATGATCCAACTATTTGGTAAGTAGTTTACCTTCTAAACAAGCCTATTTCCTCCTTAGGGTTATAATAATTATTCTAGGCTAATCTCAGACCTCCTCAATAGCTATGTTTTGGTTAACTGTGTGTAAACTTGCTTAACTCACCTGGTATAAAATCATTCTTATTATTACAATCATCATGTCCACCACGGATGCAGTCCACCAGTCTCACTGAACACGTCTTTAATGGAGTCTGTGGTGTGTGCTGGTCTCCAACATTACAGTTAGGGCCCAGGAACTCTGTGGGGTTTGGGTCGATTTTATCCACAGGAGACATATTGATTTCATCCTGTATCTCCTGCTTTATGCATTGGCTTGTGGTGTTCGAGTCAGTGTCCTGTGTCTCCACAGGGTTTGATTCAGTCTTACACACCACAAATACACAAGGCACATCCTGCATCTCCTGCTTTATGTATTGGTACTCAGTGTTACAGTCAAGTTCCAGTGTTTCTGTGGGTTTTGTTTTCATTTCACACACTGGAGACAGACTGGATTCATCCTCCATGTCCTGTGGTGTGTGCTGGACTCCAGTGTTACAGTCAGGTTCCAGTGTCTCCATGGGATTTGCTTCGGGTTTACACACTGGATTCTGTCTGAGAATATAATCTGTGTCCTGTGGTGTGTGCTGGTCTCTCTGACCATAGTCTTGTGTTTCTCTTTGGTTTAGTTCAGCTTTACAGACACTGCACAAAGTGGCAACATCCTTCTAGACAAAAAGATCACAAAAACATTATAAACAAACAGGGCAAACACAGTGTAAATATGGAGTTATTCATACATGAAACAGCAAACATGATTCTGCACCACTTGAAGGCATTTGATTAACACCACAAACACATGCATGTTTTAAACATGCAAAATACTTTTTCGGCATAAACAATTTCTTCAATCCAATGACACATACCTCTTTAGAAAGATTTTCTGTTTGCTGATTCAACTTTCTCTCTAGCAATTCAATCACTTTTCTCAGTTCACAGACTTCAGTTTGTAGGTTTCCAATGTCCTCCATGGAGAGGTCAGTCCCTACTGACTTTGTGCAGGATGTTTCAGAGTCACATAACAGGTGTAACTCCAGCAGAACCTCTCCACCCTCCTCTCCACCCTCACTGCCGTCAGCAGCCATCTGCAGTGGTGGAACATGAGAAACTGTTTAATTTAATGAAGGAAAAAAGAACATGCACCCAACTACTTGTACAGAACACACTGTTGTAGTTCGATATGTTATTTAAAATGGTGGTTATTCTCAAATAACTGTATAGTAGTTTCCAGTAGGGCCTGGTAGTTCAATAAGTACAGCAAGTGAAGTTATTCTAGCTTTACAGCTGAAGCAGATACAAAATCAATGGCTTCCTATGGGAGGATGGAGGGATGAATAGAAGGCCAGAGATAATAGATGGATGAGTACAGTCAATATGGAATGCATTTTGATGTTTGAGGTCAGCTACTGACTACTGTCACCAAGTTTGATCACCATAACTTGAAAATTAAGAGTGATTAAATATACACAGTAATAACATATACAACAATAACATATATACAACACAGTAGCTAAAAGGCAGTGAAAATTAATTGAAGTAAATGGATGAAAAAGAAGGAATCAAATGGAGAGAAGAGTTGTGAAAAGTGGATTTCTATCCATCCTCGGACTACCATAAAACTGTAGACGAAACAGCATGCTATTATTTGCATTGGAAAAATGATACTAAAACGAGTAAACGCTTCGAGTAAAACAAACCGAAAAACATCATTCTACCATTAACAGAAGCGACGGTGGCCAGCAAATATCATATTCACGTAAATGCTTGAAATCAGATCGCAAGGAGGTGAACGAACGCATGCACTGTACACGCTAGGAAATGACTGTACGAGCGAGTAAACTATTAACGACGAGCGATTACTAACCGCACGGAAAACGTCCTCAAGACACTCAGAGAAACAGCACGACTGAGAAGTCAAAGTAACACCGTTAAACGCACCAGAGCTACTGCGGTGTGTGCGACCAACGTCCAGATTGCGCGGCGGGTCGCGTTGGGTCTTTGTGTAGCGCTTCACACTTAATTCAGCAACCCAGGGTCTTTGGTATTAGAAACGTGCATAAAACTCAACGTGAAAACCACATACAAAACACATTTATCCTATATATTCATATAGGATGTTCATCCATGAGACGAACATATGGCTGAGGTCTTTAAATGTTAGTTAAACTTCCGTCCCAGTCCGGGTGCAGAGAATTTGTAAAGTTGCTCCGCAAAGTCTTCCGGGTTTATTTGACGCAAGAGGATGTCCGCGAATTTTCAAAATATAGTCAATGTATGAAAATGAATTGGGTGAATTGGAGCTAAAACGTATTAAATGAATTAAAATAGTTTCTCAGTCAGGATCTTCCTTTCGTTTTCGAATGAAGAGTATCACAATAAAATAATAATAATAATAATAATAATAATAATAATAATAATAATAATAATAATAATACAAAAAAATAAAAAAAATAATACAATAATAAAACAATATATTGTGTTTTCCTTTTTCTACACCAAGTAGGATTTGGCTGTCAACGCAGACACAAATGACAGCGCAATATATAAATGTCCTTTTTACACGTAATGTAAACATTGGCTGTATGAGGTCAGTACGGAGCCCCTAAAGGATCTAGAAAAATTTTTTTTTGAAAGCTAAATTGTTCCCTCAATTTAATAAATCGTTCCCTCAATTTAATAAATCGTTGCCTCAATTTAACAATTCGTTCCCTCAATTTAATAAATCGTTCCCTCAATTTAATAAATTGTTGCCTCAATTTAACAAATCGTTCCCTCAATTTATTATTTCATTCTCTCAATTTAACAAACCATTCCCTCAATTTATTATTTCATTCCCTCAATTTAACAAACCGTTCC
Source organism: Brachyhypopomus gauderio (assembly GCF_052324685.1). Classification (NCBI taxonomy): domain Eukaryota; kingdom Metazoa; phylum Chordata; class Actinopteri; order Gymnotiformes; family Hypopomidae; genus Brachyhypopomus; species Brachyhypopomus gauderio. Next base: position 3,112,458 of record NC_135230.1, on the reverse strand, counting down.
CTCAATTTATTATTTAATTCCCTCAATTTAACAAACCGTTCCCTCAATTTATTATTTCATTCCCTCAATTTAACAAACCGTTCCCTCAATTTAATAAATCATTTAAATAAACCTCAAATATCTGATTTTGTGCACAACATGCAGTACACCAGACATCATGGACCGCTTAAATTTGATTATATTTTATTTTGAACTTGGTTTAAAATATCTGGATATACTTCAGGTTTTGGCTGTTAAACATGGCATTGTTTTATCTCTGACATCCCTTAAACGTATTTTATGTAAAAATGGGTTGTTTCGGAGGAAAACCTATGATGACATTGGGCAGACCATCCGGTTCATCCGAAATCAGCTGCAAGGGTCTGGAGCACTCCATGGGTATAGGTGGATGCATAGTAAGTGCATAGATCAAGGTGTCAGAGTTTGTAAAGAGGATGTGCGTCTAATCTTGTCCACCCTGGATCCTGATGGAACACATAGCCGCAGAGCAAGGCGTCTGAACAGGAGAGCTTATTATGCAAAGGGTCCAAATTACATATGGCATGTGGATTCATACGATAAACTTAAACCGTTTGGTATTTGTATTAATGGTGCAATCGATTGATATTCACGAAAATTAATATGGCTAAAGGCATATCACACCAGTAGTGACCCACGTGTTATTGGAGGTTATTTTCTTGAAGCTGTTGTAGAACATGGAAGATCTCCCCGTATAGTACGAACTGACAATGGCACAGAGAACAGTGTTGTACGAGACACACAACGTTTTTTCAGACGTAATGATGAAGATGGTGGAGATAGAAGTTTTCTCTATGGTCGCAGCACAGCCAATCAAAGGATCGAGAGTTGGTGGGGACACCTCAGGAAGGAGTGCATTGAATTTTGGCTTGAGCATTTTCACAGACTGAAGGGTGATGGAGATTTTGATGGAGATTTCTTGGACAAGAATCTGGTCATCTTCTGCTTCTTATCATTAATTCAGGTAGAGTATTGACTTATAAAAGTCCTGATGAAACTTACAAAAACATTGCTGTGTGGTAAACTGCATTAATTGAATTCAAGTTTATTTTGCAAAAATATCAAATATGAATGAGAATATCCTGCAATAAGGATACACAGGTGTTCTGAGATTCATTGAGACTGAATCTACAAAAAAATGCAATGTTTTATTAACTAGGATCATCTGAACCCAATGAGGCCTTTGATTAATCCAAATGAATTACTGTAACACAATATGTGCAAAGTGTGGTTGTTTATTAAAAAGGAATACAATTTCATTTTTCATGTATAGGATGAACTGGATGCTACAAGAGAATGCTGGAATAGCCATCTGATCCGTCCCTCAAGGAATGAAAATGTTCCCCACGGGCGGCCTAATGTAATGTACACCGTTCCAGAACTGTATGGCTCTGAAGACTACTTATGTCATGTGTCAGAACAGGAAATCATCAACTGTGAGACAGACTGTTTACATCGCAGTGACATTGCTTGTGATGAGGATGTTTACAGTCTGTGTACCTACATAATGGCAGAGTACAATTTAACTGTTCCTGAAGATCTCCACATGGGTATTAATTTATACCTTACACTCAAGGAAAAAATTGGCATAATTTAAAATCTATGAAAAATTACAAACAGTACAACTGTAGTACAACCCGACTTTATTCATGTATTTTTTGCTTCTGTAACATCTTGTAGACATCTTGTATAACAAGGAAAAGATTTTTTTTGTTATAATTGTCACATTATCCTCACAGGTTTACAAAACAAACATAAAATACAAAAATCTAAGATAACTTCTCTGTGTGTGAGAGAGGGAGGATTTAAGTGTAAATGAGAGCAAATAAAAAAGTTACAATAAATGTTTTTTAGATTTAAAATCTTTAAGATGTTCAGCAACATTTAAGCTTGTACACCTGAGAAAACAAAAACAACAGATATACAAATTGTATATTGCTGTCACACTTATCCAGAGCAGCTTGCAATCTTCATTTGTGACATCTAGAGAAAAGTCTGGAAAGACCAAGAAAACTTCTAATCTACCAACAAAAAATAGTTTTATATGATTAGAAAGTTAGAATATTATTTTCTCTCCTCTTATCAGTTATAACATCAAAACCTTGTATCTACACTTATTTTCCATTTTCCATATTATCCATTCATTTTTAGACGTCTACATGACCACCACAGAGCAGGTGGATCCTACTCTCACTTCAGTGACACTTGACCTGTATGTTGTGGTGTACTGTGCACAGCTTAGCTGTGTTTGATTCACTCATACCAGTGCAACACATACTAATACAGCACCACCATGTCACTGGTCACTGTGTTTGATTCACTCATACCAGTGCAACACATACTAATACAGCACCACCATGTCACTGGTCACTGTGTTTGATTCACTCATACCAGTGCAACAAATACTAATACAGCACCACCATGTCACTGGTCACTGAAGCTGAAAATGATCCACCTGCTTTGTGGAGGTCCTGGTCATTGAAGAACATCTAGCTGTAGAACTAAGAAGTGCATATTTATGGTAAGTGAAGCTAAAAAAGAATGTTTGAAATAAATGAACAATGGATGTCGATACAGGGGAGGTTTCATTGCTGATGGCTGATTAAGGTACATGAAGTTCACAGTAAAAACAAAAACACTTCAAACAACAGGAGATGTGATATTTGGCTATAGCAGTTGTACTATTGCTCATGAACTTAATTGTTCTTTGTTCTCTGCATGTACAGAGAGACAGATTACACAAATATTTAGATCAAGTTAAGTTACTTACGTTCTAACATTCTGCTTGCATTAACTTGCAGTGTGATGTAACTAGAGCTGGCATCTAACCCTATTTAAAAATGAAAGGCCAAAGGGAATAAACATATAAAAAAATTATACTTACAAACAAATGACACTTTTTTTGTATATGAGTGTGACAGTAAAACATGAAGTAATTTACTTACATTTGAACTGGAACTTCAGAAACTGGGTGAAACATTCAAAAAGGTAATCTATGCATATTGACAAAAAAAAACAAGAATAAAAGAAACATTTTTAACTTGAAAACAATTGAAGAACTATTATTATTATTATTATTACAATTTGATTAACAGACATCCATTTTAAGCAATCCAACAGAAAAAACGTGAACAGTGACAAGTAGCCATTTATTGACCCTGTCTCCTTATTGATTACTTTGATTTAATCAAACATTTATTGCAAGCCTGAATTAATTTGTAAATGTTTAGTATTTGAAAAAAAGCATAGTATAAATGCACTTTGTATGAGTAGTTGGGAGAGAGAGAAAACTGTGTGTACTTACACCTGAACATTCTTCAAAACCTGCAGTGTGAGGTAAACAGTAAGGGGCCCTAACCCCTACACATATAATAAAAGTAAACAAAATAAGTGTTTTGACAGTTTTTTTTTAACTAGCATATTCTAGTAAATTTAGAAGTGTTTATTTTATCATCAAGAAATATTTGTCCAACAAATTAAAAGGTGTGTTGACATATATGATACTCTCTTTATTGTGAAAATATGCAATGTACCATCAATTAAAGGATGTCCATCACCCAGACATTTGAGTCCAGAAGCCGGCTGAACTCTTCTGACATTTCCAGGTATGATGTGTAAGTGTTAGGCATCTCCAACACACAACCACAGGTATGTGCTTGGGGACTTCTGACAAAATCACTGCTTGGTGCAACAAATCTCACATGAATAGTGGATGTTACAAGAACATCTGCACCTATAAAATAAAAAAACATTTATTTTATTCTACATTGTACTGCTGTATAATGAAAATGCAATTGTATAACACATTCATAGATGTGGAAAAAATAAAATAAATAATAATAGTACCGTGTAATTACCTGTACAAAATCGAAGAAATTGTTTCAGATGTGTATGTGAGCAGTTGCGTATATACTTCTTTAAGAAGTCAAAAATGGCCTGGTCCCGCTTATTCAAATTTTCATCTGGCTGAAGAGCTGCAAGAACTTTCTTGTTGGATGGGTAAAGGTTGCACAGGATCTCGTCTAAACCCCCAGGAGGCAATTTCAGTTTTTTCAATTCTTCATTCCAGCACTCTGATATATATGCAGGATCTTGAATGATTTCTTTGTGAGACACTTCAAGTAACGTTTTCTTGAGGTTTTCTGCACTGATGAGAGTTTTCACATTGTGGGCATCAATGAAGTCAAGCCAGTCTTCACTGTCAGAAACTGATGGGAAGTCTTGCATTGCTTGTTCTACAATTCTTCTTTCATCATTTGGGATTGACTGCAGAAATGTTTCCCAGAGTTCTTCTGATGTTACCTCAAGTCCAAGACAATGCTTCAAGAAAGGTTTTGCTAATGCAATGGGAAAGTAGCTTGCATTATTATATCCAAGCACCATTACTTTTGCAACATCAGTCCACTTGTCTGTCATGTCATGTCGAATCATAGGAATTTTGATTGCATTGCCTGTTGTGCACTTCATAATAAATGCATCCCAGTATTCACTTAAGGCATCCCTGAGCACACCTCCATTGTCTTCTCCTTTTTCTGTAGAACCGTTGGGTAAAACCATTTCTATTTCTAGTGTATCACTAACTGACACAAGACCACAGTGAAACACATTATTTAAATCTTGAAACACATTTCCTCTGCGTAATCTAATCTTTGTCACCTGTGGTGGCTGATTATAAATCAGACTGTCCATGTCAATGGGTAATGTGTCATCAAGAACCTCACCATCATCTGGAAGTGCATGATATCCCACTTGAATTTCCTCATCAATGGAGATCTGTGAAGTTTGCCCATCAATTTGTACTGACAAATAAGTCTGCTGAGCATGAGTTTCACTAAAGGAAGCTTCGGGAATTTGTATGTTTTCCAACTTTGCTGGCTCATCAATTATTATAGGGGAAAGATGAGATACCATGTCTAATGTTACTATTGCAAGTGCTGGCTGTTCTTCATGGTCTTGAACTGATACATCCAACAAGTCTGTACATACACTGTCTTTCAGGCCTGTAGTGCTTTCTGTTGACTTTTGGCCCTGTGGTATGTAATTTGAGGGTGCATCCTCTAAGACAACAGAGGAGGCACCTTCTGTCTCAGCCACTGATCCTGTATTCTCTTCCACTCTCTTGATGATGAGGTAAAGGCGCAGCATTTTTACTTTTCTAAGTTCATAAATGTCTATTAAAGTAACATGTGGAGCCAGGATTTCTTCTGTGAAGTCACAAATATCACATTCAAAATCTGAGATCTTTCCAAGCTTTGACTTACCATTAGGAAAGAAAAGGATCTTTGCTGATTCCAGTATTTCAGCCATTGTGGTGTTTTTAAAGGCTTTTACTTGACGTTTACCCCCACCCTTTTTCTCTCTCACTTGCTTAAGAATGTCCCCTTCTTGCTGAAGTACTCCAATTTGGAAACTGCGCTCCAATTTCTGTGCATTAGTGTTGTTCCTAAGCTTTTCAGAGCGGTTAGTGTCATCATGTCTGCGTTTAAGTATTCTGTCCTTGAGTTTTGTCATAAGGTTCTCTGTGGCTTTTGGTAGGTTTCTTGGTTCCTGAAGTCTTGCTACCTCCCGTTTGCAATACTGGCGCACAGCTAAACGATCACCATATTTTGGCAGGTACTTTGACAGGTCCTCATTTGGCATGCCATCAATTGCAAAACAGTCAATCTAAAAAAAGATGAGTGAACTGTTAAGAGTTATGTGAAAGTTTACATACATGTAATATGGTGGATACTGTAATATATTTTAAATTATTGTATTATTTATTTTCATGAAATAAAATAATACCAATAAATAAATGGGATTTCACAATATCTCAGTTTAGCAAGGTACTTTAAGCCCAAAGATGAACCTGTCCAATAGGAAAAGTCTAGCTAGACATCCAGGTGTCTGTGTTGTGTGACAAATTTAACAGTGCTACTGTATATGAAATACTCCTGTGGTGTCCTGTTTACAACCAAACCAAAATGCTGATATTAAGGAGATGATATTAAAAAGACTTATTTATAATATTTATTTAGATATGAATGCCTATTAAAATTATGCGCTAACCATAGATGTTATGACTCTTGTCTTTAAACGCAGAATATTTACTGTTCAGTACAGAACTTTTATAAGCTAGTTACATTAATTTGAACAACACCATGTAAACAAAGCAATGACTGATAAGGCCCACTCGGTAGATACTGAAGTAGCTAGATACTGAAGCACAGCGTTACCTTTTCACTGATGAAATTCTGGACTGTCGCTTCTTCAATGTGACGACTTCGAATGAACTCGATGAAGCTGTTAAATGAGTCGTAATCCATCTCGAGTGCTTATAGCCATATGGACAACAAATTAATAAAATGTTAGCTAACTTTATATATATATATATAGTCAGCTAGCAAGCAACCACTGTAGTGTACTTTGGAGGTTAATTTACTACCGACGGAGCCATGATAGTAAATGAGAGTTTGTACAGAGTTCTCGCTACATGAGTCTGACTACCGATAGCATACACACATAAAGCATTATTAGTTCATTATGGTAACAACATACCAGTGTCTGTACGAGAGCTGAAGAGACGACCCTGTTAAAACTGTTGGTCCTAGACTACTGTGTTATTCCATATTTGAGGGAACGAATTATTAAATTGAGAGAATGATTTATTAAATTGAGGGAATGAAATAATAAATTGAGGGAACGATTTATTAAATTGAGGGAACGATTTATTAAATTGAGGGAACGAATTGTTAAATTGAGGCAACGATTTATTAAATTGAGGGAACGATTTATTAAATTGAGGGAACAATTTAGCTTTCAAAAAAAAATTTTTCTAGATCCTTTAGGGGCTCCGTAGTAGGTACGGTTTGTGTATGTGATCACCATTGTTAATTTTGACAGCAATTTTTGATTTAGTTTTAGTCTTAGTCTTTTGACTAAAATGTCATTTAGTTTTAGTCATAATTTAGTCATTGGATTTGTTTTAGTCTTAGTCTAGCTTTAGTCGACTAATTATCATTAGAATTTTGTCGACATTATCAAAAGAATTGAGTTGACTAAAATATAAATGGTGTAATAGTCATTACCCACTGAGCAAAGACACGTCCAAGACGTCAATTAAACGTCTTCATCAGACGTTTAAAAGACGTCCACTGAAAAGCCAGAATGAAAGTTTTTGCGACGTCTTTTTTTAAACGTCTATACTGACATTCAGTTGACGTTAATAATGGACGTTCAAAAGACGTCCACTGAAAAGCCAGAATGAAAGTTTTTGCAACGTCTTTTTTAAACGTCTTTTAAACGTCCATTATTAACGTCAAATTCGGTTCCACGAAAGAGGTTAGACTTGAGCCTCGCTCAGTTACTACAGCAACATATATGTTTGAACCAGGCTAGAGTTGAGGCTTAGCTTAGCTGAAGGTTGAACAAGGTTCCGCTGCAATTCCATTACATTGCTGTGGATGTAGCATATCATATCATATCTTTATACATTTAATTGAGTACTGTAATTATTAGTTTGGAATGATTGCAGGTTATTATTATCAAAATTTATAATTATATTTCCAAATGCAATTTATATTTCGATCTACAGAGTACATATTCATTGTTAATCGTTGAGGTTTTTGTACATTTTAATGTATTGGTTTATTCTTAACAAATTCAGGTCAGTGTAAAATGGAATACAGTGTCTAATCGCAGTTATGGTCAACAAACCATCTGGACCCATGGAGGCAGACTATGTGAACTGAAAATCATTTCACAGCATCAATGTACAGGTACATGCAAGTTTTGCCTACCCAACAGAAATTGTAAAGCATGTCGCTCCATGGGTTTGAACAACTTTCACCCTTTGTCACTTTTGCCATTGTTCTAGATCACATATGTCAAAGTCAAGGCCTGCGGGCTGGTTCTAATAGTAATTAAATATCATCCAGAGGGCCATAGATAATCAGTTCGCGGGCCGGTGTTCTGTCGAGTTGTGCTTTGCATCGAGTTGTGCTAGTTTGCTGTTTTGCGCATGCGCAGACCCACAGGCTTGTCATTTATTTCCATGCTATGCTCCCTTTCTGTCGAGTTTACGTTCAGATGATAATTTCTTATCTTTTTTTATTATGTTTTTGTTAGCAAACACGTGCATGGGTCTGTACTGGAAGCATGATTTGATAAGGGAAGCATTATTCAATGTATGATATCAGCCTATCGAGATATGCTATCCATGTAAAATGTTAATAAGGAAGCTGTAATGGTTTTAGATCCATGGATTTGTCCATACATACAGTGCACATACTTGATTTTATAATTACAATGCGTCATAATACTGAGTTAGGCTATATTTTTATGGGAAACGCACAACTGCAAGCATTTTTCGACAAAGTAGCACAACTCGACAGAACACCGGATCTGGCCCGCGGGCCTTGACTTTAACATACGCACTAGTATGTCACAGTGAACTGTGCGTCTTCCATGCCTCCATGTTGTGTTTGTAAAATCTAAAAACTGCGTGGACAACGATGGCTGAAAGCCAAACCGAGGAGCTGGTAAAGAAGAGGAAATCCACCTCTGTAATCTGGAAATGATTCGGATTTACTTCCACTGACCAAAACCAAACTACAGCGATATGTAAAGTGTGCAAAGAACACGTGAAAACATCCGATGCCAGTACAACAAATTTATTCAATCACTTGAGACGTAGGCATCCCAAGGAATGTGCCGAAAGTGAAACAATGCGGGCAGCGGGGAGATACCCGTCGCTGCAGAAGCAAAAGTCCAGGGGGTGGAGCTGGATCTTAGATCCAACTCCTCCCACCGTCGTGTTTTCATTGGTCTGAAGTAATTGCACTACGCAGAGTTGTATCAGATCAGCCATTCCAAATCACTGTTGCCGTCCTAAATTGCTATTCTTATTTACTCACTTGCCGTTCATTTGTGAACAATCACGAATGTGAAAGTAGGTTAATAATAAACCAATTTTCATCTCGCTAATGCTAGTAACTAGTTTCCTTTGGTGATTATACTAAATCTGACTATTTCTGTTTGCATGAAAAACCACTGTTAAGTTTATCTAATCTAGGTGTCTAAGTAAGTGACGGTAAAAACTGATGTTAGAAGACGAGCGGTTAGCTAAACAGAATAGAGATGTATTAAATACTTATGTATGTTGTGTTCTTCATATTGGACATAAACTGTTAAATTAATTCGTGTTTGCTGTAGTTACTTAAAATTTGTAATGGTTGTGCTGTTCGGTACCGCATGGACACGTCGAGGGGGGTTATTCAGTAGTGTGTGCATGTAATGGCCATGATCCTCATTAACCAGTTCACTGAAAAACTTCACAACTTATATAATGCTATTTATATTTTTCCATCCATCTATAAATGCATATCACGGTTTTGGAAAAAAGGACAGACGCTTTCAGTTGTGCAGTGCACTACTTGTTGCAGTAAATACCACTGTCCATTCTGCACACTTGAAGTGTACCGTCCTAAAAAAAAAAGTAATTTTTATTAAAAGTAAAAAGAATTAAATAGTACATATTTAAGAAATGTACTGTACTTTATTATGTTGGCAATCACAGATCATTATTCCTGTCCACTTTTACGTTTTCTTGTAAACTTAAAAAAACATGTATTGTGTTATTTAAATAACATTCAAAGAACATTTTGATCTTTAAACAGTAAAAGGGTGAATTTACTGGATTTCTATTTCCTGGTCGGAAAACGTAAGCAACACGTAGGAGGAGTTGGATTAGATGCAGCTCCGCCCACTCCCTAGACCGACCAAAAGAAACTATGGACGGTGGGAGGAGTTGGATCTAGATCAAGCTCCACCCCCTGAACTTTTGATTCTGCAGCGACGGGTACTTGGCAGCGGGGGCAGCCGCCTCACACGTGACCATGTGACTCCGCCACACCTCGCGCGAACGATGTGGTGGTATAAAGAAACATCCCTCAAAAACAGGGGTAGGAACATTTACTTGACGAATTTTAATGTTGCTTTGTGTTTCAGGTTTGAAAAGTGCTGGAATTTAGGCTAAGTAGCCTACATGAAAATGCTTGAAATTGTAACTACTTGGTTTCACAACAAATATCTGTCTGACTGAACATTTCTCTTGTATTACGTTAACAAATACGAGCCTCTTGTAATTCCAGGACGAAACATGAGAGAATGTGAAGACGTTAAGATTGGGCATTTTGAAAATAAACAACCATTAAACAATGTGATAAAAAAGCAAATTATATCGAATCATTTCGACTATATATATAAATATTTAACTTTAAGTTTAAACGTGCTGGGAAATATTTAGTGCAATAGTGCACTTTAACAGTGTAACGAACTGCGTTACGCAGAGCAAGGAGGCAGACACAAACACCGAGGAGAGCGAGATTTATTTAATGGAATTCCAAAGGCAGAGTCGTAATAGAGTCGATTGGGGAGAAAAAGTGGCCCGGGAGTTCCTTACAGACTGGCCCAGTATATATATATATATATATATATATATATATATATATATATATATATATATATATATATAATATAGTGGGCCAGTCTGTATATATATATCTGCATGTGTGTGTGTGTGTGTATATATACTGTATGCTAATCTATACATGGCACATAGTGTATACGACAGCTTTTATTGTCATATAGACAATATTACTTCCAGCAATAGTATGATTACAAAGTAACAAAATAACTAACAAACTTAACAACTTGACCCTGACAAAATACAGGGAAAAACAACTGAAACAATGCATGAAAACCTACTGAAACCTACATTGTTCACTCAGTGAGTAACCTCTGCAGCTTTTCTTTTTTTCTCTCTCAGCTTTTGAGCACCACCTTTACATTTCGTAGTTTGTTTAGACCAGGGGTGCCCAATACGTCAGAGACCAAGATCATTCATTTAAATTTGCTTAAAAAGAAAGCTTTGTAGCCCCAAATGTTTTAATTTTTTTTGGATGGAAGATCGTGATAAAAAAAAAATTGAAATCGTGATTTTATGAAAAAAAAATCGTGATACAATTTTTTTCCCATATCGCCCACCCCTAGGTGGAAATTTGTTGTCTGGTGAGGAGATTGTCTTGGGAAGGTGGAAGGAGTATTTTGAGGAACTGATGAATCAAGAGAATGAAAGGGAAAGAAGATTAGAAGAGGTACAGGTTGTGAATCAGGAAGTGCCCCAGGTGAGCAAGGAGGAAGTAAGGGTTGCAATTCGGAGAATGAAGTGTGGTAAGGCAGTTGGGCCAGATCATATTCCAGTGGAGGCATGGAAATGTTTGGGAGAGACAGCAGTTGAATTTTTGACTGGGTTATTTAACAGAATCTTGGAAGGTCAGCAGATGCCTGAGGAGTGGAGACGAAGCATAATGGTGCCGATTTTCAAGAATAAGGGCGACGTTCAGAGCTGTAGTAATTACAGGGGAATAAAGTCACAGCCTAAAAATCTGGGAAAGAGTAGTGGAAGCTAGGTATGGTTTCATGCCAGCTAAGTGCACCACAGATGCTATGTTTGCTTTGAGAGTGTTCATGGAGAAGTATAGGGAAGGACAGAAGGAGTTACATTGTGTGTTTGTTGACTTAGAGAAAGCTTTTGATAGAATACAGAGAAAGGAGCTGTGGTATTGTATGAGGAAGTCAGGAGTAGCAGAAAAGTATGTGAGGGTGGTGCTGGATATGTATGAGAACAGTGACAGCAGTGAGATGTGCGGTAGGAATGACAGACGGGTTTAAAGTGGGGGTAGGACCAGAGCCGGAGTGGCTAATCGGGAGATTCGGGAGGATTCCCGATGGGCCGGCTCATGTCAATCTCTAGTTTGGGCCGATTGGGAGGGAAAATAATTTTGGGCCGGATTTGGGCATGAAACTCCCGGACTGAAAAAGGGGCCCACTCCGGCCCTGGGTTGGACTACATCAGGGATCAGCCCTGAGTCCCTTCCTGTTCGCAGTTGTCATGGACAGACTGACGGACGAGGTTAGGCAGGAGTCTCCTTGGACTATGATGTTTGCTGATGACATTGTGATCTGTAGTGAGAGTAGGGAGCAGGTGGAGGTGAGCTTGGAAAGATGGAGATATGCTTTGGAGAGCAGGAGAATGAAAGTGAGCAGGAGTAAAACAGAGTACATGTGTGTGAATGAGAGGGCAGACAGTGAACAGGTCCAGTTACAAGGAGTTGATTTGGCGAAGGTTGACGAGTTTACCTACTTAGGGTCGAGGGTACAGAGTAATGGAGGAAGTGAAAGAGAGGTAAAGAAGAGAGTGCAGGCAGGGTGGGGTGGATGGCATAAAGTGTCTGGGGTGATCTGTGATAGAAGGGTGTCAGCTAGAATGAAAGGAAAGATCTATAGGACAGTAGTGAGACCTGCTATGTTGTATGGACTGGACACAGTGGCACTGACAAAGAGACAGGTGAGGGAGATGGAGGTGTCTGAGATGAAGTTGTTGAGATTCTCATTTGGAGTGACAAGGAAGGATAGGATCAGAAATGAATTTTTTAGAGGAAGCGAGATTGAGATGGTTTGGACATGTACAGAGGAGAGAGGAGAGGTATATTGGTAGGAGGGTCTTGAGAATGGAACTTCCAGGCAAGAGGAGGAGACCTAAGAGGAGGTTTATGGATGCAGTCGTAGAGGATATGAGAGTGGCTGGTGTGTCAGTGGAGGACATTCAGGACAGGGCCATATGGAGGAGTTTGATCCGCTGTGGCGACCCCTAAACGGGAATTGCCAAAAGAAGAAGGCAAGTGGTATCTGCTGAGTTAGTGCTCTGTTAAGAACTCAACAAACAGGTGAGTCTTCAGTCTATGCTTAAAGATAGCAATAGACTCTGTAGTCTGAGCAGCTAATGGAAGATCGTTCCACCATCTTGGAGCCAGAATGGAGAATAGTGTGGAGCTTTGTCTTCCATGAGACTTTAAGCATGGAGTTTCGAGATGAGCCAAACTTGAGGTTCTGAGTGCTCGCTGTACGGATTGGCTTTTGACCATGGACATCATGTAGGGAGGGGCTAGTCTATTTTTGGCTTTGTAAGCAAGCATCAAGGTTTCATATCTGATGTGTGCTGCTACTGGAAGCCAGTGAAGAGAGCGTAGCAGAGGAGTAACATGTGAGAATTTGAGGAGATTGAAGACCAGTCGTGCTGCAGCATTCTGAATTAGTTGTAGAGGTCTGTTGACCCATAGAGGAAGAACTGGGAGTAAAATGCTTCAAAGACAAAGAGCACCAGTTCCTACACGAGTACTGCACTGCACTGTCCATCTGCCCATCTGCACTGATAGTTGTATATATACATTGTCCCGGTAACAATTTACGTTCGCCACCCCCCCCGGTCAACAATTTACACTCGAGGCGAGGTAGATCTTTCTGACTTGGTCATCTTATCATCTTATAACCCCTGTTTTATGCTGTTTTTGTTTAATAAAACCACCGCTCTAATGTTAGGCAACTACAGGTTCAATGCGATGTTCAATATGTGGCAGTCATGGCCTGGTGGTTAGGGAACTGGTCTTGTGACCGGAGGGTCGTGGGTTCAATCCCCAGACCAGAGGCCATGACTGAGGTGCCCCTGAGCAAGGTCCTTAACCCTCAATTGCTCACTTGTATAAAAAGAGGTAAAAAATGTAAGTCGCTCTGGATAAGGGCGTCTGCCAAATGCTGTATGTAAATATAGGCCTACATGTTCATTCATTTACATAGGCCTAAGTGCCGTTAGATTCAGAGTATGTTATTTTATTGTTATTATTGTATTTATGATAAATGAAGTTAATTTTATTCGTGTTATTTTATTTTTTTTTGAAGGGGGGGGTGTTATGTATTACTTTTTTATGGAAGAGGTTTTTTTATATTTTAAGTAGTCAAGAAAGACTGTCTTATTTATTTTTTATTTAAAACACATGTAAGCCTATTTCAAGATAACGTTTGACATTTACAAATGCCAGTGTCATTTTTGATGTTCCGGTTAAAATACATGTCAATAAAGTGAGTATTGGCAGAACTGGTAGTCATTTTCATGTTATAGGGGCGGGGGATCAGCCTCTGCTGAAAGTAACTAAAAGTAATCTAACTTAGTTAGATAGTTAGTTCTCTATTATTATTTGATATTTAAAAATACTTGTTTAAGATTATGCCAGTGTATTTCAGAGGCTGTATTTAGAATGTCATTACACATTTTTCAACAACTTATATTCTTGGTGCTGCATTTTTATGATTACACCATTTAGACAATTTTGCCCTTTTTCTCTCAATATTACAGTGGGGTGCAAAAGTTTGGGCACCCTTGTTAATTTTCCTGATTTACCTTTATAAATCATTGAATGTTTGGATTTAAAAATTCAGTTAAATATATCATATAGGGGACAAACAGTGATATTTGAGAAGTGAAATGAAGTTTATATGATTTACAGAAAGTGTGCAAATAATGGCTAAACACAAAAATAGGCAGGTGCATAAGTTTGGGCACCAAAAAAACCCTTAACTCAATATTTAGTAGATCTTCCTTTAGCAGAAATAACAGCCTCTAAACGCTTCCTATAGCGTCTAATGGGAGTCTGGATTGTGGCTGAAGGAATCTTAGACCATAATTCTTTACAAAACATCTCTAGTTCATTCAGGTTTGATGGTTTCCGAGCATGGACAGCTCTCTCTAAGTGACACCACAGATTTTCAATAATATTCAGGTCTGGGGACTGAGATGGTCATTCCAGAACGTTATTGTAACGTTTGGAAGAGACAGAGAGGGATCCTTATGCAAAAGCACAGTGCTCTTTATTTGGCAGATAGATACAACCAGAGAATGCGAGATGTTAATGCATAAACGGAGTTGATCTAATGCCGTTTGTTGAGAATGGTCTATCCGGTCCGGGGTCGTAACGGGAAGGCAGAGTCCGTACGGTGCCTGAGGGCTAGGCAGGAGACGGGGTCGAGGGAACAGGCAGAGGTCGGTACACAGGAGAAACAGCAGAGTATGATAACGCTTGGTATGCAACATGGTTGGCAATACTTCGCGACGAGGTGTTGTGATGACGGTGTATATGAATGCCTGGAATGTGGGCGTGGTGATGAGGAACAGCTGAGTCCTTGATGGCTATCAGGTGACATTCCTGACAGTTATACTTGTTCCCAGGGCTTAATTTGAGCCGGATCCTGCCGGAACAGGATCCGGGAACTCTTTAATTTTGAAGCGTGCGATCCGGTAACTGTCTGCCTCGATCTGGTAACATTTTATGTTGTTCGCTGTTTGCGTTCCGGCATCGTGGTTTTTTTTTGTTCCGGCATCGTTTGATTTACAAATTAAGCACTGCTTGTTCCTCTACAATGTAGATATTCTATACATGAATGCCTTAGTAGATGTTGAGCAGTGTTGAGGGTGGTTGTAGATGTTGAGCAGTGTTGAGGGTGGTTGTAGATGTTGAGGGTGGTTGTAGATGTTGAGCAGTGTTTAGGGTGGTTGTAGATGTTGAGCAGAGTTTAGGGTCATTGTCCTGTTAGAAGATCAAGCCCCGGTGCAGCTTCAGGTTCTTCACTGATTCCTGGACATTGGTCTCCAGAATCTGCTGATATTGATTGGAATCCATGCGTCCCTCAACTTTAACAAGATTTCCAGTCCCTGTACTGGCCACACAGCCCCACAGCATGATGGAACCACCACCAAATTTTACTGTAGGTAGCAGGTATTTTTCTTGGAGTGATGTGTTCTTTTTCCTCCATGCATAACGGCCCTTGTTATAGCCAAATAACTATTTTCGTTTCATCAGTCCACAGCACCTTACTCCAAAATGAAGTTGGCTTGTCCAAATGTGCTTTAGCATACCTCAAGCGGCTCCGTTTGTGATGTGGGCGGAGAAAAGGCTTCCTCTGCATGACTCTCCCATAATGCATCTCCTTGTGTAAAGTGCGCCGAATCTCTGAGATACCTTTCTGTATCCTTCCCCTAAACCATGACGGTGAACAATCTTTGTTTTCAGGTCATTTGAAAGTTATGAGACTCCCATGCTGCGACTCTTCAGAGATGATGCAAAGAGGAGAAAAACTTACAACTGCCACCCTTAATTACCCTTTCTCATAATTGGAGTCACCTGTGTATGAAGGTCAAGGGTCACTGAACTTACCAAACCAAATTTGAGTTCCAATAATTAATTCTAAAGGTTTTGAAATCAATAAAATGACAACAGTGCCCAAACTTATGCACCTGCCTATTTTTGTTTAGATCATTATTGCACTGTCACGGGTGGGGAGGCCGGGTCGCCGCCAGAGGGCGCATGTCACGGCTCGCACTACCTCAGAACACACACCCCCTAGCACCAAACCACTCTGAAACCAGCACTGAATTTTTTTTTAACCGAACATTCAATGATTTATAAAGGTAAATCTGGAAAATTAACATGGGTGCCCAAACTTTCGCATCCCACTGTGTCTCAGAACGCAATAAAATCAGACATGTCAAGATAGTGGCCCAAAGACAAAGATATTTCAAAGTAAATTATAGCTTTATTTTGAAATAATCACATTTTTAAAGTTTCAAACTTCAGAGACAGAAAAAAAAATTTGTGGCACGTCTTTCCAAAAAAACAAAAATTGCTGTTGTGTTTCAGTGTTATTACACTGGATCAGATAAACTCAGCGCTTGCAAAGTCTCAAAAATCAATCTGGAAACAATCTGGATATGCCAAAAATCAGACTTGGGCTGGCAATCTGAACATAGTCCAAGAACATTCACCTTCCTTCCATGTTGCTTACAGTCAGGAGAGTGAAGTTTTGGGCACTCAGTAATTCAGCTTGAATCCTGTATGAGTGTGCTGCTGGAGTTGGTGGAGATAACACTGTCTAATATAACTCTTCCCACACTCACCTGTGTGAATGTGCAGGTGTAGGCACAGACTAAACTGTCTAAAATTCTTTCCACTCTGAGTAGAGATATGGCTTCTCTTCAATGTGAGTGTGCAGGTGTTGGTGGGGATGGCTCTGTGTACTAAAACTCTTTTCATACTGTTAGCAGTGACTTCTCTCTAGTGTGAATGTGCAGGTGTTTGTGGAGATGATCCTGTCGCGTAAAACCTTTCCCACACTCTGAGCATTGATGTGGCCTCTCGCCTGTGTGAGTGCGCTTGTGTCGGTGGAGATGACTCTGTCTAGTAAAACTCTTCCCACACTCTGAGCAGAGATACGGTTTCTCACCTGTGTGAATGCGCCAGTGTCTTTGGAAACCACTGTGATTAGTAAAACTCTTCCCACACTCTGAGCAGTGATACGGCTTCTCTCCTGTGTGAGTGCGCTGGTGTTGGTGGAGACTACTCTGTCTAGTAAAACTCTTTCCACACTCTGAGCAGTGATACGGTTTCTCACCTGTGTGAATGAGATAGTGTCGTTGGAAATAACTCCATCTATTAAATCTTTTCCCACACTCTGAGCAGAGATACAGCTTTGCTCCTTTGTGAATGTGCTGGAGAGTTTTGGATAACATTTGTGGATTTCTGAAGCTACATTTCGGTGCCAGATTCTCATATTTAATTTGTCCTGACTTCAGCAGTCTGACATACTCCTCATGGTGACATGTCCTCATGTGTTTGTGGAGATACATTTGAGCTGTATAGGAATGTGGACACACAGAGCAGGAGAAGACGTGCAGGAGTGCAGAAGAAGATTGGATTTCTGGAAGAGAAAAAATAAACAAACTTAGTGGCAGCTGCAGCGTTATTACTGGGCCATATATAATAAACACATTAATCATACAGAACATCTTATGAAACAGGAATAGTGTAACAAAAAGATGTCTTATGGAGCAACAGGAAGCCCCGCCTCTTTTAAGCCCCGCCTTCTTTCTCTGTGTTCTTTTTGGGTTCATGCCTGCCACTGGTTGTTGTGATGTAATCCTATCCGGCCCAGTCATGCACAGATGCTACATTAGCGCTGTGGCTATTATCCAACAATCAGGTTGTAGCACAATGGCTGACAGTGATGAAGTGAACTTAACCAATAATACTTCCATTCATTGACACATATATTAGCCATAATCCAATGTGAATAAATCCTATAATACCTGTAATGATCCAACTATTTGGTAAGTAATTTCCTCCTTAGGGTTACAATAATTATTCTAGGCTAATCTCAGACCTCTTCAATAGTTATGTTTTGGTTAACTGTGTTTAAACTTGCTTTACTCACCTTGTATAAAATCATTCTTATTATTACGATCATCATGTCCACCACGGATGCAGTCCACCAGTCTCACTGAACACGTCTTTAATGGAGTCTGTGGTGTGTGCTGGTCTCCAACATTACAGTTAGAGCCCAGGGATTTTGTGGGGTTTGGGTCGATTTTATCCACAGGAGACATATTGATTTCATCCTGTATTTCCTGCTTTATGCATTGGCTCGTGGTGTTCGAGTCAGTGTCCCGTATCTCCACAGGGTTTGATTCAGTCTTACACACCACAAATACAGAAGGCACATCCTGCTTCTCCTGCTTTATGTATTGGTACTCAGTGTTACAGTCAAGTTCCAGTGTTTCTGTGGGTTTTGTTTTCATTTCACACACTGGAGACAGACTGGATACATCCTCCATGTCCTGTGGTGTGTGCTGGACTCCAGTGTTACAGTCAGGTTCCAGTGTCTCCATGGGATTTGCTTCGGGTTTACACTCTGGATTCTGACTGAGTATATCCTCTGTGTCCTGTGGTGTGTGCTGGACACTCTGACCATAGTCTTTTGTTTCTCTTTGGTTTAGTTCAGCTTTACAGACACAGCACAAAGTGGCAACATCCTTCTAGACAAAAGACCACAAAAACATTATAAACTTAAACAGGGCAAACACAGTGTAAATATAGTTATTCATACATGAAACAGCAAACATGATTCCGCACCAGTTGAAGGCATTTGATTAACACTATACACACGTGTATGTTTTAAACATGCAAAATACTTTTATGGCGTAAACAATATCTTCAATCCAATGACACATACCTCTTTAGAAAGATTTTCTGTTTGCTGATTCAACTTTCTCTCTAGCAATTCAATCACTTTTCTCAGTTCACAGACTTCAGTTTGTAGGTTTCCAATGTCCTCCATGGAGAGGTCAGTCCCTACTGACTTTGTGCAGGATGTTTCAGAGTCACATAACAGGTGTAACTCCAGCAGAACCTCTCCACCCTCCTCTCCACCCTCACTGCCGTCAGCAGACATCTGCAGTGGTGGAACATGAGAAACTGTTTAATTGAATGAAGGAAAAAAGAACATGCACACAACTACTTGTACAGAACACACTGTTGTAGTTCGATATGTTATTTAAAATGGTGATCATTCTCAAATAACTGTATAGTAGTTTCCAGTAGGGCCTGGTAGTTCAATAAGTACAGCAAGTGAAGTTATTCTGGCTTTACAGCTGAAGCAGTTACAAAATCAATGGCTTCCTATGGGAGGATGGAGGGATGAATAGAAGGACAGAGATAATAGATGGATGAGTACAGTCAATATGGAATGCATTTTGGTGTTTGTGGTCAGCTACTGACTACTGTTACCAAGTTTGATCATCATAACTTGAAAATTAAGAGAGTGATTAAATCAATGTAGGGATGTAGAGATGACAAAGAATGAATGTCTATAAGAAAATAATGGGCTGTTTAAGACCATATTATAAAATGTAAGCCCATATTTATCATATATACAGTTGAGTCGGTACAGCAGATTTAGTTGTACTATCTCCTACAGCTGAAGGAGTTATAAAGTCAATAGAGTGATGGGTAAAGGACGAATATCCTATATATACACAGTAATACCATATACATCAATAACATATATACAACACAGGAGCTAAAAGGCTGTGAAAATGAATTGAAGAAAATGGATGAAAAACGAGGAATGAAAAAGAAGGGATCAAAGTGAGAAGAGTTGTGAAAAGTGGACGAGTAATTTCTATCCATCCTCGGACTACCATAAAACTGTAGACGAAACAGCATTCTATTATTTGCATCGGAAAAAAATAATACTAAAACGTTTCGAGTAAAACAAACCGAAAACGGTCATCACAGTTCTACCATTAATAGAAGCGACGGTGGCCAGCAAATATCATATTCACGTAAACGCTTGAAATCAGATCGCAAGGAGGTGAACGAACGCATGCACTGTACACGCTAGGAAATGACTGTACGAGCGAGTAAACTATTAACGACGAGCGATTACTAACCGCACGGAAAACGACCTCAAGACACTCAGAGAAACAGCACGACTGAGAAGTCAAAGTAACACCGTTAAACGCACCAGAGCTACTGCGGTGTGTGCGACCAACGTCCAGATTGCGCAGCGGGTCGCGTTGGGTCTTTGTGTAGCGATTCACACTTAATTCAGCAACCCAGGGTCTTTGGTATTAGAAACGTGCATAAAACCCAACGTGAAAACCACATACAAAACACATTTATCCTATAAATTCATATAGGATGTTCATTCATGAGACGAACATATGGCTGAGGTCTTTAAATGTTAGTTAAACTTCCGTCCCTGTCAGGGTGCAGAGAAAGTTGCTCCGCAAAGTCTTCCGGGTTTATTTGACGCAAGAGGATGTCCGCGAGTTTTCAAAACATAGTCCATGAATTGGGTGAATTGGAGCTAAAACGAATTAAATGAATTAAAATCGTTTCTTGGTCAGGATCTTCCCTTCATTTTCGAATGAAGAGTAAAAAAATAAAATATACAATAATTAAACAACAATATATAGCGCTGTTCCAGCAGCCCCGGTTCTGGACTGCTTTGCTTGGGGGGGGGGGGGGGGGGGGGCAGTAAAACATAATGAGGGGGCATGTCGATAGTCATGTTTATGAAGCCAGAAATATATTCAAGGCTTGATTTGTGCATGAATGATGACAATTGATACTGGCTTAAAGTGATGTATTAGGTAAAGAAATAAAAATGCACATTTTCAAACTTAAAACTTAAAACACAATGATTAAAAAATACATGTTGATTATGTAAATGGAGAACAAAGATGATCTAATTGTATTTCATTTCAATACGCCCCCTTAATTAAATTGCCATTACTAATAGAACAACTCTATTTCTTGAAAGGCTTTAATACAAATTTAAGTCAAAGCTGACAAACGTACCTACACACAGGTACAGAAATAGGAATGAGTGAGAATATTTATATTATTGGGAAATTAAAATATAAAGAAAACAAAAGAATACAAATTCTGTTAAAAAGGGGGTATTCATCACATTTCTATTTTGAAAAAGAAAAAAATATGAAAGTACATGTAACGTGGCTCGCGCCACGGAGCGAGGAGGCGGACACAAACGTTGAGAAGAGCGAGATTTATTTGAGGGAATACCATACTCGTCGTCAGATAACCAGTCCGAATAACACGCAAAGACAGGCATAATAAACACAAGGAAACACAACCAGGCAGGGAGACACAGAGAACCAGAATAAACGGGCGAAACACTAGTGATGGGACATCTGAAGCGAGGCTTCGAGACGTGTACCGAGTAAAAAGGGGCGTGTCCGATGAAGCCCCGCTTCGGAGCTTGTGTCATATTGAGCAAAATCACGTGATCAGCAACAAACGAGGTCTCGCATTACATCGGCCGCGTCATTGCTTCATTTTGCGTATCGTTTTTCAAAATAAAAGCGCTATGAACCCTGTTGCTTCGTGTTGTAGAAGGTGGTTAAATTTAAAATCTGGAACGTTCTAAATTCTTTTTGTTTGATCAGGATGTACATCAGATTCACACATCAAAAACAGACTAAAAACCATTGGAAGAGGCAAACCTTATTTGTAATGTTAAAAACATTTTACATTTGGCAGACGCCCTTATCCAGAGCGACTTACATTTTATCTAATTTTTATATAAGTGAACAATTGAGGGTTAAGGGGCGCCTCAGTCATGGCCTCAGGTCTGGGAATCGAACCCACGACCCTCCGGTTACAAGACCAGTTCCATAACCACTTCCCTTCCCTAACCACCAGGCCATGACTACCAAACCAGATCTAGAACCCCCAAGAAGCAATTATTTAAAACACATTTTGTTTTTTTTTTAATCAGTTTCTAACTCAAAATATTCAGTCTGCCTCAACAACCACTCAATTCCCAATATAGTAAAGTACAACATATCTTCATTGTCAACTACGTTCATGACATACAAGAAAACCCAACACAACCACTAATGGTCAAGGATTAGATTGGCTACAAATCATTTTAATAATTAAAACATGACAATTAAGTATGATTTAATTGATTCGCCTGTTACTAAACATGAGTTTGATGGAAACTTTGTGACAGTATTGCATTTACAAATTGTTGAAAGTATGATCCAACTGAATGACGAGGCTGTTACAGTTTCACCAGCAGATGTCACTAGTGAGTGATGAATGAAGCCTCGAGTAATGAACCTTTTTGCAAAGCAAAGGGTTGGAAAGCTTCATTGCTTCAAGAGGCTTCATTTGCCCATCACTACGAAACACAAAAGCACGGGATCAGGTATACGAACCAACAACATGAACAAACATACAATGAATCAAAATACCCGACAAAGGACAAGGGAGACTCAGGGGCTTATATACATAGGAACTAAACTACGAGCAGGTGAAGACAATGACACGGGGGCGTGGCAATTAACAAGGGAATCACGAGACAAACGAGCGGGGCGGGATGAACAGACGCGGAACACAGACACGAGGGAGTTTGGAGTGACTGCTACGGGAGGGGGCATGGTCATACGTGACAGTACATAAAATAAGAAATCTATCTACTGCACTTTAATGGTAAAAAAATTGGTAAAGTATTGAAGTTTTTATTGATGTTATGAAACGTACTGGTACAATGCGGTATTTATGCACAGTATAACAATACTGGCTGTGATGGCGAGGAATCATTTAAACCAGGGATGTCAAAGTCAAATACACCGAGGGCCAAAAAACCAAATTTGCTACAAGCCGAGGGCCGGACTGGTTCAATGTTTATTAAAACATATTGAAATGATTGCACATAGCCTATTGAACCAAGACCTAACACAGTGTATATTATTTATGCTTAAATGAATAAAGCAATATTTTCTTATGGATCTGTCAGTAATTTCAAGTGAAAACATTTTTCAACAGGCAAACAGATAAAAGCAAACTTCCTTCAAAGAAAAATCACATGTCCTGTACATTAAATGAATAATGCTTGAAATTGTAACTACTTCATTTCACAACAAATATCTGTATGACTGAACAGTTCTCTTGTATTACGTTAACAAATATGAGCCTCTTGTAATTCCAGGACGAAACATGAGAGAACGTGAAGACGTTAAGATTGGGTGTTTTGAAAAAAAAACAACCATTAAATAATGTGATAAAAAGCAAATTTTTCCGAACCATTTCGAGTATATGTTGTATAAATATTTAACTTAATTAAGTTTAACGTGCTGGGAAATATTGAAATGGACCTTTAATGTGACGTTCAAGTGCTTGAATTCCACCTTATAAACGTGTATGAATCCTGCAAACATTACTTTGTTCATTGCGCTGAGGCGCAAATTTCGAGAGGTGCACCATTGATCTATATTAATATAGATCAATGAGGTGCACGACCTCGAGAATCAACAGCGCGCGAGACCCTCGCGCACGGGCGGAGCAACTGCGATTACGTCATTTTCGCCGCGCGGACCCTCGCGACGCGTTGCGCTACAGTGACTTTGTGGGCTACCGTTGCATTGTGGGGAACGTAGTGCGTGCAAAACACCATCGGGCGGCTGTGGCCTGCGGGCCGGTTCTAATAGTAATTAAATATCATCCGGGGGCCATAGGTAATCAATTCGCGGGCCGGATCTGGCTAGCGGGCCTTTACTTTGACATATGTGGTTTAAACCATGAGCCGCGACGGCTTGCGCTGGGGAAAGAGCACCGTCAGTTAAAGAGGGCCTCGCGCGCTGTCGATTCGCGAGGTCGTGCACCTCTCGAATTTTGTAACTGCGCGCGCCGCACCTCAGCGCGATGAGAACAGTCATGTTTGCCGGGTTCATACACCTTCACAAGGTGGAATTAAAGCACTTGTACATCACTTTCAAGGTCCATTTCAATATTTCTCAGCACATTAAACTTAATTAAGTTAAATATTTATACATATACTCGAAATGGTTCGCATTTTAAATCACACTTTCAAAACGCCCAATCTTAACGTCTTCACGTTCGCTCATGTTTCGTCCTGAAATTACAAGAGGCTCGTATTGTTCAGTACGAGAGAACTGTTCAGTCAGACAGATATTTGTTGTGAAACGAAGTAGTTACAATTTCAAGCATTTTCAAGTACTTTAGCCTAAATTCCAGCACTTTTCAAATCTGAAAAAGCAACATTAAAATTCGTCAGGTAAATGTTCATTCCCCTGTTTTTTTTATTACCACATATCGTTTCGGACAACACTGCGCGGCAAGTATTTAAACGCTTCCGCCGTTCACGCAGGTTTAGGAGAACCAAGTTAGCCTAACCGCTAACGGCTAATAAAATAATTTAAGCAACACCTATGTAAGAGGTAAGTAACATTAAAGCAACGACAAACCACAGTTAAGCAAATATTACCATGTGGAAGTCAGTTTAAACTCAGAAGAGTGTATACCCAGGGCTCTCAAGTTTTGGATTCATGTCAGAGTGTGAGAGTTGTTGACGGGTGGTGGCGAACGTTTTAATTGTTGAGCGGGGGGGGGGGGGGGGGGGGGGCGGTCGACCGTGAGTTGTTGAGGGGGGGGGGGGGGGGGGTTTGTTGGCGAACGTAAGTTGTTGACCGGGGGGGGGGGGGGGGGGTTGTATATCGCGATCGATCGCCAGTGGAGGGCGACATAGATATGGATCGGAGGTAAATAAACTAGATTTTTTTTTCTCGCCGTGTGAAATCGGAAGTGTGTCGTGTGAGCGTGTGAAGACGGTCAAATGCGTGTGTCAGGAATAAGCAATGAAATATCTTCACGCTGTAAAGCAAAATGCATTTTTGTGATTGGTTCAGAGATAATTAAAAAAAGCCGTTGCTTGCATTGTGCTTGGGGGAGCAAAGACACAATTTGGGGGGGCAATGCCCCCCTCAGCCCCCCCCCCCCAGCGCTGGCCCTGTGTTCCAGTCATGAGCGGTGTGGGATTGTTCATCAGAGCCACGCAAGAGGACCGGCGCTGGACGGAGGGACAGCGTCCAAAGGAGGACAGAGTCTAGTCGGACCCACTGACCGGAGAGGAGGCCAGCGACTTCTACAGGAGTTTGTTGCCAAAAGAGGGCGGAGCTGGACGCAGGGAGACACGCCGTACACGGCCGCGGCGAGGAGGAACAGGTACTGGAGCTACCGGCCAGGAGGGAGCCACTTCCACAGACATTAGGAAGTGTTGGGCCTAGTTTGCAGTGTAAACCCCAAGATGGCCTTCCTCCTATGTCTCCAATAGGGGGGCGGTCTTGAGCTTTAGCTGTGGTCTGAGCTCTGAGTCTCAGGTGCTATGTTCAAAATAGACGGCTGCATACTAGTGATGGGTGACATCCGATCCGATACCGATATATAACTGCCAATACCGATATCGATATAAATACTGATATAAGGGCTCTTTAGTTCAGGGGTTCACAACTGGTGT
The DNA here is from genome assembly GCF_052324685.1 of Brachyhypopomus gauderio. Classification (NCBI taxonomy): domain Eukaryota; kingdom Metazoa; phylum Chordata; class Actinopteri; order Gymnotiformes; family Hypopomidae; genus Brachyhypopomus; species Brachyhypopomus gauderio. Next base: position 3,086,889 of record NC_135230.1, on the reverse strand, counting down.
CAACTGGTGAGAACTGGACCCATATTTTCTCATTGTCATTAAGTCGCGACCCAGTTTTATACAGTACAAACGTTATAACAAATTAAAAGGGTAAACAATTGGTGGTTACCATGGCATCAATATTGGTTTGCATGCTGGGCTCCAGACAAAAAAAAATACTCAAGGAGCCAGTAGGTCCTAAAAGGAAAAAAATCAGGCGACAATAAAATTTTCTAGGCACCATAATAATATACAAAATCAGCATTGCAACACTCACATCAGATCAGCTGTTATTTAGGATCTCTGCCATCCAACATGACTGATGTCTTTCTCTTCCTTGTAACTGTGGTTAAGTTGGCTTAATGTTCACACATTCAGAATTAGACATGGTATTTTAAATGGACTACTGGTACCATCTACAAATTACCTTAACATGGACGAAAGTGGCGGTCGTAAAGGCCCCAGAGCACTGTGCACTCTGTTTTTCTACAACAGTTTCAATAGTTTTTAAATGATCCTTCATAAGATAAAAAACAAGTTGTATACTTATTAAGTGCATATTTTGACAAATATTTCAATAGCTTTTAAAATGCCCATCATAAGAGCATAAAACAAGTTATATTACATTAAGTGCATCCTAATCAACAACCTTGTTTTGTGGACTATATTGGACTGTTTAAAAGCTATTGAAACCACCACACATTGGTTCAAGGTATAAATGCCCATCTTTTAGTTATAGGTTCTCATTTAGGATGCACTTAATATAATACAACTTTTTTGGTATTCATAGACGGAGCTATTGAAATGATTGCAAAAAACAGAGTGCACAGTGATCTGGGGCCTTTACGAGCGCCACTTGCGTCCGTGTTAAGGTAATTTGTAGACGTCGCCTTAGACGTTGCAGTGGTGACAGGATTATATTTAAAAAAACATATTTTTAAAATACATCTATTCCTGACATAAACAAAGTTGTAGATGTTTGTCTTGGTTGCCAGAAATAAGAATTTGCATATTTTGGCACTTTTAACTTAAAGGTATTGAAGAAAGAATTCCGAACATGAAAACGTGCAAACGTGAAACCAACTTTGCCAAGTTTCCTAGTACGCATTTGAGTGATTTTGATAACATTAACTTAAAATTGTGTACAGTTATAAAGGAGTGTGTCCTCTTATGGTCCGACAGAGATGTAGACTGTGTCAATAATTCGATATTTTTTTGTTCACTATTTTCAACAAGCTAATGCTTAGTGCTAATGTTTCAGCTCGGCTCCGCTGCTTTGCGAGTCACGTGATCGGATTCCCACCTTTGTTGATTGGCAGAGATGAACATGTGAGTGCGAGCTACAACATATCGATTAACTTTTAAAATACAAACTCAAAAGAAAATGGTGGATCTTTTTACAATGGAAAAAATCCTCACCCATAAAAAATAATACTGAAATTGTCATTCCAAGTCTAGTGTCTTAGCCTGTAGCTTAGTACATATCTCTGTTAGGGAGGCACATCAGTCTTCCAGCGCCTGAATACGATCGCTTGCAGCATCGAGGCCCAATTCGAGCGTAGTCTTACTGTGGCCCAAATTCACCAAAGTGGTATGCAGCTGGTCAAATCAGGACTCCGTACAGATGGCGTTTCGATGGTGTCCTAGAAGGTGTGTTAGCACTGAAGCCGTAATCTCTTCGCCACGAGCAGTTGGAGAGTCTGGTTTCGCAGAGGAGTCTTTTTTGCTGGCTCTCGGCGTTTTAGAATCCATTCTAAAGTTGGTGGATAAATACGAACTAGTTTTATGGTCAGCGGGACCAGATAGGGTGGATCAAGTTAGGGTAAATTAGAAAGATGTGAAATGCGTAGACGGAGCATGGACAACACACCTCCTATTCCTCATCCGCCATCTTGGAATGACAAGAACAGTGCAGTACCCGTACCAGGTGGTAATGCAGCCCGCCAGGATGTTCTCCACAGTGCAGATGTAGACCAAACGTCCTCAGCCTTCTGAGGAAGTAGAGGCGCTGGTGGGCCTTCTTCACTATCTGTGTGGTGGCACTGCTCATGTCAGGTCCTCGCTGATGTTTATGCCGAGAAACTTAAAGCTGCTGACACTCTCTACCGCAGTCCCATTGATGTAAATCGATGGGTGTACTCTCTCCCGCCTCCTGAAGTCCACGATGAGCTCCTAGGTCTTACTGACCTAGCACTCTCCCGGGTATGCCGTCTGGTCCTGCTGCCTTGCGCGGGTTCACCTGTTTGAAGGCTCTGCGCACATCAGATATACAGACGGAGAGGGTGTTGGGATCAGTGGTGGGCGGGGCACTCTCATGCAGGGCAGCGAGATTACCATCAAAACGAGCGTAGAAGTGATTTAGCTCATCCGGCATATCAGGACTGGTACTGGGCAGAGTGCGAGAGGCAGTTTTATAGACCGTGATTGGCTTATTCCCTGCCACAAACTCCGTGTGTTGACTGTGTTGAATTGTGCTTCCATTTTCTCTTTGTACACCCGTTTAGCTGCTCTGATGGATTTACGCAGAGCGTAGTTGGTTGTCTTGTATTCTTACGTATTTCCAGATCTGAAAGCAGCGTTGCGTGTGCTAAGGGCGGAGCGGACCTCACAGTTCAGCCATGGCTTCTGATTGGGGAAGACGCGGACTTGTCTGCAGGGCACTACGTCATCCACACACTTGCATATGAAGGCGGTGACTGTGTTTGCGTACTTGTCAACGCTGCTTGACGAATCATGGAACATTTCCCAATCCACATGCTCAAATCAGACCTGCAGTATAGCGTCTGATTGGTCAGCAGCGCACCGCCCTGGTAGTGACCGTCCCCCGTTTCAATCTCTGCCTATAGGTGGGCAGGTGCAGGATGGAGAAGTGATCTGATTTGCCGGGGTCGGGGGAGGGATTTATAAGAGTTCCGGATGTTCAAGTAAACATGGTCTAGAGTTCGGTCTCCCCGAGTCAAACATGTTACCTGCTAGAATAAGGATGGGGAGAAAATTCTCAGGTTATTCTGATTAAAGTCCCCCGCGACAATAAGTGCAGCCTCCGGGCGCGCGGTCATCTTCTTGCTGATAGCCTCGTGTAGCTTCCCAAGCACGAGATCTGAGTCCGCCTGCGGGCAGATGTACACCGCGACCAGACACAGACCCATTATCTCGCGCGGCAACCACGCCGGCCGGCAAAACACGATGAGGTATTCCAAATCCGGCAAGCAGAAGGACTCACTGAAGTGTACGTTCCTCCGATCACACCAAGCGTTGTTAATCAGAAAACACACACCTCCTTCTTTGCCTTTCCCGGAGAGCTGTTTGGTTCTATCAGCGCGGTGCAGAGAGAACCCCGTGGGTTCGATGGCATTGTTAGGAACCCCTTTGGATAGCCATGTTTCTGTGAGGCAGATAACGCTGCAGTCCCGGATCTCTCACTGGTAGGCGACCTGTGCTTGGAGTTCGCATAGCTTATTTTCCAAGGACTGCATGTTAGCCAGTAGTATGGTGCGAAGAGGTGGCCGGTGAACACGGCGTCTGAGTCTAACGAGCAGGCCGGCTCTCTTGCCTCTTTTCCGGCGTCTTCAACGGGTGCATGGCCAGACGACCCAGATGAATGGAGCCTCTCCATGGTAAGCAAACAAGGGCATTGAACTCAGGGTCTGATTTTCGGTGTGTAATCGTTGATTCAATTCTCAGAAGTGTTTGTCAGTCGTAGGTGATGAGACCAGATGCATTTTTAATGCAAAAAGATTAACAAATAAACACAAAAACAATGAAAAACTGCAAAAGTAGACAGGAGCTCGCAACAGGGCAGCCATACTCTGCGTCATCTTGGGTTTCCCCTTCCCTCCCGCCGAGGAGCCCTGAGCCGCCCTGGACCACAACCGCCACGCCGGAGCACCAAGAGCCGGGCCCGGAACCCCAAGGCGCCCCCCATCTGGAGTGGAGCAGTAATCACAGGGGAGCAGCCGGGAGAGGACCGGGTACTGATGAAATAAGTGATTTATTATAAAAATTTTCTAATTATATTTAAAACATTTCTAAACTTAGATAATATGGGTTTTTGGTGTACTGAGCAAGTCAGTATGCCATAGACATTAATATTTTCTCTCTAATCTTGGGTCAGTTGGTTTAAAATAATTTTACATTTCATTTTTACAGTGTAGTACAGTGCTGAAATCATATGCATAGTAACATTTTGTGCAATATTAGATTTTTATGAGAAACATTGGTTACACCAATTGACATTTATCGGTTACACCAACTGACGACAAGCAAACAACAAGCAATTAAAGTTGAAAAAAAAAGTTATGAAGTTAAGTGAATTAGGAGTTTTAATAAATGTGATCAAAATGTTTAAATACTACATAAAAGAATACTTTTAACAATGAAGAAATGAATTGATCTTTGATTATAGTACAGTAAGAAAAACTCATACACCTTATTCATCATATTACAACAAGCAAATGTAAGATGATAACTAGCAGACAGAAAAAAAACTATTGCATATGATTTGTTTTGAACATTCCAAACATCCATATTTACATTTACATTTACGGCATTTAGCAGACGCTCTTATCCAGAGCGACTTACAAAGTGCTTTACATCTGATCACATAATTCATCCTAGGTAATATTGCAGATAGGCCAGAATTCAAGATACCATTGAGTATGTAATTGCCTAGTGTTTTGCAAGTTAAATGTTTGCCAAGAAGCACAAATAACCATAGACATACAATTTAAGAACAATGGCAAGTGGTATCTGCTGAGTTAGTGCTCTGTTAAGAACTCAACAAACAGGAGAGTCTTCAGTCTACACTTGAAGATAGCAATAGACTCTGTAGTCTAAGCAGCTAATGGAAGATCGTTCCACCATCTTGGAGCCAGGACGGAGAATAGTCTGGAGCTTTGTCTTCCATGAGACTTTAAGCATGGAGTTTTGAGTCAAGCCAAGCTTGGGGTTCTGAGTGTTCGCTGTACGGATCGGCTTTTGACCATGGACATCATGTAGGGAGGAGCTAGTCCATTTTTTGGCTTTGTAAGCAAGCATCAAGGTTTTATATGTGATGTGTGCCGCTACTGGAAGCCAGTGAAGAGAGCGTAGCAGAGGAGTCACATGTCACACAAACTTGGGGAGATTGAAGACCAGTCGTGCTGCAGCATTCTGGATCAGTTGTAGAGGTCTGATGATGTAGAGGTCTGATGAGTTTAGGTGTCACTATTGATTCGGATCTTTCATTTGACACACATATGCAATGTCACTAAGGCTGCCTTTTTCCATTTACGTTATATCGCCAAGCTGAGACACTTACTTTCATTAGCTGATGCAGAGAAGCTGGTCCATGCTTTTGTCTCGTCGAGATTGGACTAATGTAATAGTCTTCTAATTAGATGCTCTAAACAGTCTATAAAGAAGCTACAACTTGTACAAAATGCTGCAGCTAGAGTCCTAGCTAAGGTCTAGGAAATTCGATCATATTAGTCCCACTCTCGCGGCATTACACTGGCTTCCAATTAAATATCGCATTGAATTTAAAATTCTTCTGTTAACCTATAAGGCATTAAATGGTCTTGCCCCACAATATCTGAGTGAACTCATTGCTTACTACAATCTCGCCCTTTGCGTTCCCAAAATGCTGGATTTCTCCTAGTTCCAAAAATTTGTAAGACTACAGTCGGAGGAAGAGCTTTCTGCTTTAAAGCCCCTCAATTATGGAATAGCCTTCCAGCTCCAATCTGAGATTCTGACACAGTTCCAATCTTTAAATCTAGACTTAAGATTCACCTATTTAATCAAGCCTTCAGCTAATATTCCCCTTGTAAGGTGTGGGGCTCGTAGGTCCCAGACATTGAGATTTCTGGTAATCTGAGATGTTGATGCTGTCATCCAGCTGTGTCATGGCATCACTCTAGTTGTGACAATGACTTGACTGGAAAGCAATGTCTCAGTGAGCCCTCATGCCTGTGGTCACCTCTGAACCCCTCCCTTTAGTTATGCTGCTATAGATTAGCCTGCCGGAGCCACATGCTAATCACTGGCATGTGAGCTATGTACATTTAAATCAATGGTGGTTTAAATTGATGTCCACTCAGTCTGTATTTCTATCTTCTTGCATGTCTCTACCCAAGATGATTGGATACAGGCACCTGCAGGCACCTGGGGGATGGTCTGGCTTGCTGGTGGATGTGCCGATGCCGGGGTTGGATGAGCCGTTGCCACGAGGGGACGTGCTGATGCTCGCCCGCCTGAGGCCCACCACCTGAGGCCCACCACCCGAGGCCCACCGCCTGCACCGAGGGGACTGAGGCTGCTTGGCCGGGGAACAGGAGCCTTGACTGTTGCTGTGGAACTGTGGAACCACCCTGCGACCACGGACTTGTGTTAACGGGCCGCCCAATGGAGGATGGGTTCCCTTTTGAGTCTTGGTCCTCCCGAGATTTCTTCCTAATCTCCACCCTATAGGGAGTTTTTCCTCGCCACTGTCGCCTTTGGCTTGCTCATTAGGGATCTGGACCCATACGATTGTAACGCTGCTTTGTGTCAACGTGTGTTGTGAAAAGCGCTATATAAATAAATTTGACTTTGACTTAATCATACCTGACCATGACCTGAATCTGCTTTATTTTGTAAAATTTTACAGTTACTAATCTTGACGTGTGGCAGTTTTCAAAGGTCCTTCTGTTTGACATCACATTCTTCTGGTTCAAAATGTTCAAAATAGCTCCAAAAAGGTGGTTACACTAGTAGACATACCAGATGTTTGACTTGACAAACATGATTCCCTATGTTAATGGAAATATTCAGAAATTCCATGTTTCTCTATTATTATTTGATATTAAAATACTTGTTTAAGATTATGTCAGTGTATTTCAGAGGCTGTTTAGAATGTCATTACACATTTTTTCAACTTATATTCTTGTCATTGCATTTTTATGGTTACACCATTTAGAGAATTTTGCCCTTTTTCTCTCAATATTATCTCAGAACGTAATAAAATCAGGCATGCCAAGATAGTGGCCCAAAGAAAAACATATGTCAAAGTTAATTAGAGCTTTATTTTGAAATAATCACATTTTTTAAGTTATTCAAAGTTCAGAGACAGAAATAAATTAGTGGCACATCTTTCCAAACAACCAAAGACCCCCCCCCCCCCCCCCCCCCGGGTAGCCCTCCGCAATAACTGGTATCCAAGAAGTAGCTCCCAGTTCCAAAAAGGTTGGAGACCCCTGGTCTAATATAACTTCCCACACTGAGCAGTCATACAGCTTCTCACCTGTGTGAACGTGCTAGTGTAGGCGGAGAATAAAATTCAATGTAGCCTCTCTTCAATGTGAGAGTGCAGGTGTTGGGGGAGATGGCTCTGTGTACTAAAACTCTTTTCATACTGTTAGCAGTGATTCCATGTGCAGGTGTTTGTGGAGACAATCCCGTCGAATAAAACCTTTCCCACACTCCGAGCATTGATTTGGCCTCTCGCCTGTGTGAGTGCGATTGTGTCGATGGAAATCACTCCATCTATTAAATCTCCTCCCACACCCTGAGCAGTGATACAGCTTTGCTCCTTTGTGAATCTGCCAGAGTTTCAAATCATATTTGTGGATTCTCTCTGGTGTGAATGTGCCGGAGATCATGGAAACCATCTCATCGAGTAAAACCTTTTCTACACTCTGAGCAGTCTTATGGCTTATCTCTTGTGTGAGTGCGCTGGTGTTCGTGGAGATGACTCCGTTGAGTAAAACCTTTCCCACACTCTGAGCAGCGATACGGCCTCTCACCTGTGTGAATGAGATGGTGTCTTTGGAGATCATTCTGACTAGTAAAACTCTTCCCACACTCTGAGCAGCGATACGGCTTCTCACCTGTGTGAATGAGATGGTGTCTGTGGAGATGACTCTGTCTAGTAAAACTCTTCCCACACTCTGAGCAGTGATACGGCTTCTCTCCTGTGTGAGTGCGCTGGTGTCGGTGGAGATGATAGCGTCGAGTAAAACCTTTCCCACACTCTGAGCAGCAATATGGCTTCTCACCTGTGTGAATGCACTTGTGTTGGTGGAGAATACTCTGTCTAGTAAAACTCTTCCCACACTCTGAGCAGAGATAGGGCTTCTCTCCTGTGTGAATGCGCCAGTGACTTTGGAGATCACTCTGACTAGGAAAACTCTTCCCACACTCTGAGCAGTGATACGGCTTCTCTCCTGTGTGAGTGCGCTGATGTCGGTGGAGATGATACCGTCGAGTAAAACCTTTGCCACACTCTGAGCAGCAATACGGCTTCTCATCTGTGTGAATGAGATGGTGTAGATAGAAATCACTCCATCTATTATATCTCCTCCCACACTCTGAGCAGCGATACAGCTTTGCTCCTTTGTGAATCTGCTGTAAAGTTTTAGATAACATTTGTGGATTCTCTCTAGCGTGAATGTGCCAGTGTTCATTGAGACCATCCTGTCGACTAAAACCTTTGCCACACTCTGAGCAGTGATATGGCATCTCTCCTGTGTGAGTGCGCTGGAGAGTTTTGGATAACATTTGTGGATTTCTGAAGCTGCGTTTGGGTACCAGATTCTCATATTTAATTTGTCCTGACTTCAGCAGTCTGACATACTCCTCATGGTGACATGTCCTCATGTGTTTGTGGAGATACATTTGAGCTGTATAGGAATGTGGACACACAGAGCAGGAGAAGACGTGCAGGAGTGCAGAAGAAGATTTGAGTTCTGGAAGAGAAAAAAAAAACAAACTTAGTGGCAGCTGCAGCGTTATTACTGGGCCATACATAATAAACACAATAATCATACAGAACATCGTATTAAACAGGAATAATGTCACAAAAAGATGTCTTCAGGAGTAACAGGAAGCTCTGCCTCCTTTAAACCCCGCCTCCTTTCCCTGTGTTCTTTTTGGGTTTATGCCTGCCACTGGTTGTTTATCTTCCAAACAAGCCTATTTCCTCCTTAGGGTTATAATAATTATTCTAGGCTAATCTCAGACCTCCTCAATAGTCATCCTTTGGTTAATACTTTGTTTAATTAAACTTGCTTTACTCACCTGGTATAAAATCATTCTTATTATTACGATCATCATGTCCACCATGGATGCAGTCCACCAGTCTCACTGAACACGTCTTTAAAGGAGTCTGTGGTGTGTGCTGGTCTCCAACATTACAGTTAGAGCCCAAGGACTTTGTGGGGTTTGGGTCGATTTTATCAACAGGTGACATATTGGTTTCAACCTGCACCTCCTGCTTCATGCATTGGCTTGTGGTGTTCGAGTCAGTGTCCTGTGTCTCTTCAGGGTTTGATTCAGTCTTACACACCACAAATACACAAGGGACATCCTGCATCTCCTGCTTCATGTATTGGTACTCAGTGTTACAGTCAAGCTCCAGTGTTTCTGTGGGTTTTGTTTTCATTTCACACACTGGAGACAGACTGGATACATCCTCCATGTCCTGTGGTGTGTGCTGGACTCCAGGGTTACAGTCAGGTTCCAGTGTCTCCATGGGATTTGCTTCTGGTTTACACACTGGATTCTGACTGAGAATATCCTCTGTGTCCTGTGGTGTGTGCTGGACACTCTGACCATAGTCTTGTGTTTCTCTTTGGTTTAGTTCAGCTTTACAGACACTGCACAACGTGGCAACATCCTTCTAGACAAAAAGATCACCAAAACATTATAAACTTAAACAGGGCAAACACAGTGTAAATTTGGAGTTATTCATACATGAAACAACAAACATGATTCCGCTCCACTTGAAGACATTTGATTAACACTATACACACATGCGTATGTTTTAAACATGCAAAATACTTTTTTGGCGTAAACAATTTCTTCAATCCAATGACACATACCTCTTTAGAAAGATTTTCTGTTTGCTGATTCAACTTTCTCTCCAGCAATTCAATCACTTTTCTCAGTTCACAGACTTCAGTTTGTAGGTTTCCAATGTCCTCCATGGAGAGGTCAGTCCCTACTGACTTTGTGCAGGATGTTTCAGAGTCACATAACAGGTGTAACTCCAGCAGAACCTCTCCACCCTCCTCTCCACCCTCACTGCCGTCAGCAGACATCTGCAGTGGTGGAACATGAGAAACTGTTTAATTGAATGAAGGAAAAAAGAACATGCACACAACTACTTGTACAGAACACACTGTTGTAGTTCGATATGTTATTTAAAATGGTGGTTATTCTCAAATAACTGTATAGTAGTTTCCAGTAGGGCCTGGTAGTTCAATAAGTACAGCAAGTGAAGTTATTCTAGCTTTACAGCTGAAGCAGTTACAAAATCAATTGCTTCCTATGGGAGGATGGAGGGATGAATAGAAGGACAGAGATAATAGATGGATGAGTACAGTCAATATGGAATGCATTTTGGTGTTTGGGGTCAGCTACTGACTACTGTCACCAAGTTTGATCATCATAACTTGAAAATTAAGAGTGATTAAATCAATGTAGGGATGTAGAGATGACAAAGAATGAATGTCTATAAGAAAATAATGGGCTGTTTAAGACCATATTAGAAAATGTAAGCCCATATTTAGGATATATACAGTTGAGACAGCAGGCTACAGCAGATTTAGTTGTACTATCTATACAGCTGAAGGAGTTATAAAGTAATAGAGTGATGGGTAAAGGATGAATATCCTATATATACATAGTAATAACATAAAACATAACATATATACAACACAAGAGCTAAAACGCAGTGGAAATTAATAGAAGAAAATGGACGAAAAACCTGGACCCTGAACACCAGTTATACAGCCAAGAAAGCCCAGCAGTGTCTCTTACTTCCTCCGGAAGCTGAGAAAGGCCCGCCTCCCTCCACCCATCCTCACCATCTTCTACAGAGGCACCATAGAGAGCATCCTGGGCAGCTGCATCACTGCCTGGTTTGGGAACTGCAATGTCTCTGACCGCAAGACCCTCCAGCGTATAGTGAGGCCAGCTGAGAGGATCATTGGTGTCTCTCTCCCCTCCGTCACGGACATTTACACCACCCGCTGCATCCGCGAAGCAACTAGCATTGTGGATGACCCCACCCACCCCTCACACAAACTGCTCTCCCTCCTCCCATTGGGAAGAAGGTACCACAGCATCCGGTCCAACACGGCCAGACTCTGCAACAGCTTCCTCCCACAAGCCATCAGACTCTTCAACGCCAGACACTAAACTGATGGACTTCTCCTCCATACACACACACACACTCACCCACACACACCCAACCACTTATACCTGACAATGTGAAGGCACTTGCACTACACACACATGACAGGGACTCCCTTGTATATATACTGCTGATTGCACACGGCACAATTTTGTATTAACCAAACCTACCTTTTACACTTCTCTCTCTAGTGAAGTGTCTGTTTTATATTTTGCACACTGTATATTGTACTGTCTGTATTGTACTGTCTGTCTGTTGCACTTCTGTCTGCACTGTGTTTTATGTTGCACCATGGTCCTGGAGGAACGTTTCGTCTCACTGTGTACTTTGTATGTAGCTGAAATGACAATAAAACCTCTTGACTTGACAAATATATTCACGTAAATGCTTGAAATCAGATCGCAAGGAGGTGAACGAACGCATGCACTGTACACGCTAGGAAATGACTGTACGAGCGAGTAAACTATTAACGACGAGCGATTACTAACCGCACGGAAAACGTCCTCAAGACACTCAGAGAAACAGCACGACTGAGAAGTCAAAGAAACACCGTTAAACGCACCAGAGCTACTGCGGTGTGTGCGACCAACGTCCAGATTGCGCGGCGGGTCGCGTTGGGTCTTTGTGTAGCGCTTCACACTTAATTCAGCAACCCAGGGTCTTTGGTATTAGAAACGTGCATAAAACCCAACGTGAAAACCACATACAAAACACATTTATCCTATATATTCATATAGGATGTTCATCCATGAGACGAACATATGGCTGAGGTCTTTAAATGTTAGTTAAATATCGTCCCAGTCCATTTGCAGAGAATTTGTAAAGTTGCTCCGCAAAGTCTTCCGGGTTTATTTGACGCAAGAGGATGTCCGCGAGTTTTCAAAACATAGGTGTGTTCGAAATAGCCTACTACATACTACTGGATACTGCATACTGGTCCTCGTAGTAAATGTTGTAGTTTCCAGTATGCGACAAAAGCAAAGCATACTACGGGGTCACGTGAACGTAGCGTTGCATGATGGGATGCAGTACACCACGAAGATAGCTCTGTTCGCGTACTGGAATATTTTGCGGAAGTAGTAGGTCATCCGGGTATGTTTCACGTACTGGAAATTTTCATTTTGGTCACATACGGCATACTGATTTGGGGCTCGATCAGTACGCCAGTAGTATGTAGTAGGCTATTTTGAACAAATTAATTATGCAGCTAAAATGAAATAAATGAATTAAAATAGTTTCTTGGTCAGGATCTTCCTTTCATTTTCAAATGAAGAGTATTAAAATAAAATATACAATAATAAAACAAAAATATATAGTGTTTTCCTTTTTCATCGTGCTGTATAAATCAATAGCCGAGTGAGTATTTTCACGGTTTGTTGTCGAGGCCTTTTTCAAGATGCAACCCTATAATCTAACATAAAAAATAATTTAATGTGGTGATTTTTTAGTACTGGGTTTTAAATAAAAATCATGTAAGCGCCAACCAGTAGGTGGTGGAATAGCTAAACTCTGCCTTTTAAAATACAGTGAAGCAGTACAACTTCCGCATCAGTCGGCAGGAGCGCAACACAGTGTAAACACAGGTAAACACTCGCATTCCGACATTATAGTCATCATAAATCCAGTGTGAAAAATAACATGGATGTCTGACAAAGGTGTATTTCAAGCGGTTTTCTTCTAGCTGGATGGTCAATATGTTGGCGTATCATCAGGACATCTGTCCTGGCTTGGGGGACCGTGTGAACTGTGATTTGCCTCCTAAACGGAACATCTCTTTCTGAACTTAGTTCAATCTCCCTCCAGATCACAGAGAAGCTCTTGTGCTTGCCATAGCAGCGATGAAGGTGGATGTTTGAAGGTGCCGTTCCAGTCATGAGCAGTGTGGGATTGTTCATCAGAGCCACGCAGGAGGACCGGCGCTGGATGGAGGGACAGCGTCCAAAGGAGGACAGAGTCCAGTCGGACCCACTGACCGGAGAGGAGGCCAGCGACTTCTACAGGAGTTTGTTGCCAAAAGAGGGCGGAGCTGGACGCAGGGAGACACGCCGTACACGGCCGCGGCGAGGAGGAACAGGTACTGGAGCTACCGGCCAGGAAGGAGCCACTTCCACAGACATTAGGAAGTGTTGGACCTAGTTTGCAGTGTAAACCCCAAGATGGCCTTCCTCCTGTCTCCAATAGGGGGAGGTCTCGAGCTTTAGCTGTGGTCTGACACAGCTCTGCGTCTCAGATGCTATGTTCAAAATAGATGGCTACATACTAGTGATGGGTGACATCCGATCCGATACCGATATATAACTGCCAATACCGATATCGATACAAATGCCGATTTAAGGGCTCTTTAGTTCAGGGGTTCTCAACTGGTCTCAGCCCGGGACCCATATTTTCTCATTGTCATTAAGTCGCGACCCAGTTTTATACAGTACAAATGTTATAACAAATTAAAAGGGTAAACAATTAGTGGTTACCATGGCATCAAGATTGGTTTGCATGCTGGGCTCCAGACAAAAAAATTACTCAAGGAGCCAGTAGGTCCTAAAAGGAAAAAAATCAGGCAACAATAACTTTTTCTAGACACCATAATAATATACAAACTAATAATCATTGCAACACTCACATCAGATCAGCTGTTATTTAGGATCTCTGCCATCCAACATGACTGATGTCTTTCTCTTCCTTGTAACTGTGGTTAAGTTGGCTTAATGTTCACACATTCGGAATTAGACATGGTATTTTAAATGTACTACTGTTACCATCTACAAATTACCTTAACATGGACGAAAGTGGCAGTCGTAAAGGCCCTCTGCACTCTGTTTTTCTGCAACAATTTCAATAGTTTTTAAATGATCCTTCATAAGATAAAAACAAGTTGTATACTTATTAAGTGCATATTTTGACAAATATTTCAATAGTTTTTAAAATGTACATCATAAGAGAATAAAACAAGTTATAATACATTAAGTGCATCCTAATCAACAACCTTGTTTTGTGAAAAAAAAGAAACATATATCAAAGTTCATTAGAGCTTTATTTTGAAATAATCACATTTTTTAAGTTATTCAAAGTTCAGAGACAGAAATAAATGAGTGGCACATCCATCCAAACAACCAAAAAATGCAGTTGTGTTTCAGTGTTAATACACTGGATCAGATAAACTCAGCGCTTGCAAAGTCTCAAAAATCTGGACACAATCTGAATATGCCAAAAATTTGACTTGGGCTGGCAATCTGAACATAGTCCAAGAACATTCCCCTTCCTTCCATGTTTCCTACAGTCAGGAGAGTGAAGTTCTGGTCACTCTGTAATTCAGCTTGAATCCTGTGTAAGTGTGCTGCTGATGTTGGTGGAGAACACTGTCTAATATAACTTCCCACACTCTGAACAGTCATACAGCTTCTCACCTGTGTGAACGTGCTGGTGTAGGCGGAGACTAAAATTCTTTCCAATCTCTGAATTGAGATATGGCCTCTATTCAATGATGATGACGATGACGATAATACTTTATTATTAGATCAGATCTGAAATTTGTCTTTCATACAAACAGTAGCTCCATTAACACATTAGCATCACAACACATAGTACACAAACATTGTACAGTATGTACACCATTTACTCATATGTGAGAGAGCAGGTGTTGGTGGAGATGGCTCTGTGTACTAAAACTATTTTCATACTGTTAGCCGTGATTCCACTTCTCTCTAGTGTGAATGTGCAGGTGTTTGTGGAGACAATCCTGTCGAATTCCCACACTCTGAGCATTGATTTGGCTTCTCGCCTGTGTGAATGCGATTGTGTCAATGGAAATCACTCCATCTATTAAATCTCCTCCCACACCCTGAGCAGTGATACAGCTTTGCTCCTTTGTGAATCTGCCAGAGTTTCAGATAATATTTGTGGATTCTCTCTGGTGTGAATGTGCCAGAGTTCATGGAAACCATCTCGTCGAGTAAAACCTTTTCTACACTCTGAGCAGTCTTATGGCTTATCTCTTGTGTGAGTGCGCTGGTGTTCGCGGAGATGACCCCGTTGAGTAAAACTCTTCCCACACTCTGAGCAGCGATACGGCCTCTCACCTGTGTGACTGCGCTGGTGTCTGTGGAGATGACTCGGTCTAGTAAAACTCTTCCCACACACTGAGCAGTGATGCAGCTTCTCTCCTGTGTGAGTGCGCTGGTGTGTTTGGAGATGACTCTGAAACGTAAAACTCCTCCCACACTCTGAGCAGTGATAGGGCTTCTCTGCTGTGTGAGTGCGCTGGTGTCTCCGGAGATGACTCGGTCTAGTAAAACTCTTCCCACACTCTGAGCAGTGATACGGCTTCTCACCTGTGTGAATGAGATGGTGTCTGTGAAGATGACTCCGACTAGTAAAACTCCTCCCACACTCTGAGCAGTGATACGGCTTCTCTCCTGTGTGAGTGCGCTGGTGTTCATGGAGATGACCCCGTTGAGTAAAACTCTTCCCACACTCTGAGCAGCGATACGGCTTCTCTCCTGTGTGAATGCGATTGTGTCGATGGAAATCACCCAATCTATTAAATCTCCTCCCACACTCTGAGCAGCGATACAGACTTGCTCCTTTGTGAATCTGCCGGAAAGTTTTAGATAACATTTGTGGATTCTCTCTAGAGTGAATGTGCCAGTGTTCATGGAGACCATCCTGTCGACTAAAACCTTTCCCACACTCTGAGCATTGATATGGCTTCTCTCCTGTGTGAGTGCGCTGGTGTCTTTGGAGATCACTCTGACTAGGAAAACTCTTCCCACACTCTGAACAGTGATACGGCTTCTCTCCTGTGTGAGTGCGCTGGTGTTGATGGAGATGAATCTGTTGAGTAAAACTCCTCCCACACTCTGAGCAGTGATACAGCTTCTCTCCTGTGGGAGTACACTGATGTTTTTGGAGATGAATCTGTTGAGTAAAACTCCTCCCACACTCTGAGCAGTGATAGGGCTTCTCTCCTGTGTGAGTGCGCTGGTGTCGGTGGAGATGACTCTGTTGAGTAAAACTCTTCCCACACTCTGAGCAGTGATACGGCTTCTCACCTGTGTGAATGAGATGGTGTCTGTGGAGATGACTCCGACTAGTAAAACCTTTCCCACACTCTGAGCAGCGAAACGGCTTCTCACCTGTGTGAATGAAATGGTGTCGATGGAAATCACTCCATCTATTAAATCTCTTCCCACACACTGAGCAGCGATACAGCTTTGCTCCTTTGTGTATGCGCTGGAGAGTTTTGGATAACATTCGTGGATTTCTGAAGCTGCGTTTGGGTGCCAGATTCTCATATTTAATTTGTCCTGACTTCAGCAGTCTGACATACTCCTCATGGTGACATGTCCTGATGTGTTTGTGGAGATAAATTTGAGCTGTATAGGAATGTGGACACACAGAGCAGGAGAAGACGTGCAGGAGTGCAGAAGATGATTTGAGTTCTGGAAGAGAGGAAAAAACAAACTTAGTGGCAGCTGCAGCGTTATTACTGGGCCATATATAATAAACACATTAATCATACAGAACATCATATGAAACAGGAATAATGTAACAAAGATGTTTTATGGAGTAACAGGAAGCCCCGCCTCCTTTAAACCCCACCTCCTTTCTCCGTGTTCTTTTTGGGTTCATGCCTGCCGCTGGTTGTTGTGATGTAATCCTATCCGGCCCAGTCATGCACAGATGCTACATTAGCGCTGTGGCTATTATCCAACAATCAGGTTGTAGCACAATCGATGACAGTGATAAAGTTGACTCAACCAATAGTACTTCCATTCATTGATACATATATTAGCCATCATCCAACGTAAATAGATTGTATAATACTTGTAATGATCCAACTATGTGGTAAGTAATTTAACTTCTAAACAATCCCATTTCCTCCTTAGGGTTACAATAATTATTCTAGGCTAATCTCAGACCTCTTCAATAGTTATGTTTTGGTTAACACTGTGTTTAATTAAACTTGCTTTACTCACCTGGTATAAAATCATTCTTATTATTACGATCATCATGTCCACCACGGATGCAGTCCACCAGTCTCACTGAACACGTATTTAATGGAGTCTGCGGTGTGTGCTGGTCTCCAACATTACAGTTAGAGACCAGGGACTCTGTGGGGTTTGGGTCGATTTTATCCACAGGAGACATATTGATTTCATCCTGTATCTCCTGCTTTATGCATTGGCTCGTGGTGTTCGAGTCAGTGTCCTGTGTCGCCACAGGGTTTGATTCAGTCTTACACACCACAAATAGACAAGGCACATCCTGCATCTCCTGCTTTATGTATTGGTACTCAGTGTTACAGTCAAGTTCCAGTGTTTCTGTGGGTTTTGTTTTCATTTCACACACTGGAGACAGACTGGATACATCCTCCATGTCCTGTGGTGTGTGCTGGACTCCAGCGTTACAGTCAGGTTCCAGTGTCTCCATGGGATTTGCTTCGGGTTTACACTCTGGATTCTGACTGAGTATATCCTCTGTGTCCTGTGGTGTGTGCTGGACACTCTGACCATAGTCTTGTGTTTCTCTTTGGTTTAGTTCAGCTTTACAGACACTGCACACAGTGGCAACATCCTTCTAGACAAAAGATCACAAAAACATTATAAACTTAAACAGGGCAAACACAGTGTAAATATAGTTATTCATACATGAAACAGCAAACATGATTCCGCACCACTTGAAGGCATTTGATTAACACCATAAACACATGTGTATGTTTTAAACATGCAAAATACTTTTTTGGTGTTAAAAAAAATGCAATGACACATACCTCTTTAGAAAGATTTTCTGTTTGCTGATTCAGCTTTCTCTCCAGCAATTCAATCACTTTTCTCAGTTCACAGACTTCAGTTTGTAGGTTTCCAATGTCCTCCATAGAGAGATCAGTCCCTACTGACTTCATGCAGGATGTTTCAGAGTCACATAACAGGTGTAACTCCAGTAGAACCTCTCCACCCTCCTCTCCACCCTCACTGCCGTCAGCAGACATCTGCAGTGGTGGAACATGAGAAACTGTTTAATTGAATGAAGGAGAAAAGAACATGCACACAACTACTTGTACAGAACACACTGTTGTGATTCAATATGTTATTTAAAATGGTGGTTATTCTCAAATAACTATAGTAGTTTCCAGTAGGGCCTGGTAGTTCAATAAGTACATCAAGTGAAGTTATTCTAGCTTTACAGCTGAAGCAGTTACAAAATCAAAGGCTTCCTATGGGAGGATGGAGGGATGAATAGACAGAGATAATAGATGGATGAGTACAGCCAATATGGAATGCATTTTGGTGTTTGGGGTCAGCTACTGACTACTGTCACCAAGTTTGATCACCATAACTCGAAAATTAAGACTGATTAAATCAATGTAGGGATGTAGAGATGAAAAAGAATGAACGTCTATAAGAAAATAATGGGCTGTTTAAGACCATATTAGAAAATGTAGGCCCATATTTAGCATATGTACAGTTGAGTCAGTACAGCAAATTTAGTTGTACTATCTATACAGCTGAAAGAATGATAAAGTCAATAGAGTAATGGGACGAATATCCTATAGGCTATATACGTAATATACATATACAATATAGCATATATACAACACAGGCAGTGAAAATTAATTGAAAAAAATGGATTAAGAAATTCTATTGTTTGCATCGGAAGAATAATACAAAAAAATTTCGAGTAAAACAAACCGAAAACAGTCATCACAGTTCTACCATTAACAGAAGCGACGGTGGCCAGCAAATATCATATTCAAGTAAATGCTTGAAATCAGATCGCAAGGAGGTGAACGAACGCATGCACTGTACACGCTAGGAAATGCCTGTACGAGCGAGTAAACTATTAACGACGAGCGATTACTAACCGCACGGAAAACGTCCTCAAGACACTCAGAGAAACAGCACGACTGAGAAGTCAAAGTAACACCGTTAAACGCACCAGAGCTACTGCGGTGTGTGCGACCAACGTCCAGATTGCGCGGCGGGTCGCGTTGGGTCTTTGTGTAGCGCTTCACACTTAATTCAGCAACCCAGGGTCTTTGGTATTAGAAACGTGCATAAAACCCAACGTGAAAACCACATACAAAACACATTTATCCTATAAATTCATATAGGATGTTTATGAGACGAACATATGGCTGAGGTCTATCATTAATGTTAGTTAAACTTCCGTCCCAGTCAGGGTGCAGAGAATTTGTAAAGTTGCTCCGCAAAGTCTTCCGGGTTTATTTGACGCAAGAGGATGTCCGCGAGTTTTCAAAACATAGTCAATGGATGAAAATGAATTGGGTGTATGCAGCTAAAATGAAATAAATGAATTAAAATAGTTTCATGGTCAGGATCTTCCTTTCATTTTCAAATGAAGAGTATTAAAATAAAATATACAATAATAAAACAAAAATATATAGTGTTTTCCTTTTTCATCGTGCTGTATAAATCAATAGCCGAGTGATATTTTCACGGTCTGTTGTCGAGTCCTTTTTCAAGATGCAACCCTATAATCTAACATAAAAATAATTTCATGTGGTGATTTTTTAGTACGTACTGGGTTTTAAATTAAATTCATGTAAGCGCCGACCAGTAGGTGGTGGAAGAGCTAAACTCTGCCGTTTAAAATACAGTGAAGCAGTACAACTTCCGCATCCGTCGGCAGGAGCGCAACACAGTGTAAACACAGGTAAACACTCGCATTCCGACTGAGCACGGATGGCGTAAATCATTATAGTCATCATAAATCCAGTGTGAAAAATAACATGGATGTCTGACAGAGGTGTAGACCTATTTCAAGCGGTGCTGACATAAACATTTTAAATATATTTCGCCATCCTGCGAAATATTCACATTCACTTTATTTTTTGTATTTATTTACTTATTTACTTTTGAATTATTTCTTAGTATTGTATTGTTAAATATTTTAATCTTAATGGTGAATGGAGGAACACCAAAGTAAGAATTTCATTGCACAGTGTAACTGCCTGTTTCTGCTGGGCATATGACAATAAATCTCTTGTTCTAGCTAGATGGTCAATATGTTGGCGTATCATCAGGACATCTGTCCTGGCTTGGGGGACCGTGTGAACTGTGATTTGCCTCCTAAACGGAACATCTCTTTCTGAACTTAGTTCAATCTCCCTCCAGATCACAGAGGAGCTCTTGTGCTTGCCATAGCAGCGATGAAGGTGGATGTTTGAAGGTGCCGTTCCAGTCATGAGCGGTGTGGGATTGTTCATCAGAGCCACGCAGGAGGACCGGCGCTGGACGGAGGGACAGCGTCCAAAGGAGGACAGAGTCCAGTCAGACCCACTGACCGGAGAGGAGGCCAGCGACTTCTACAGGAGTTTGTTGCCAAAAGAGGGCGGACCTGGACGCAGGGAGACACGCCGTACACGGCCGCGGAGAGGAGGAACAGGTACTGGTGCTACCGGCCAGGAGGAAGCCACTTCCACAGACATTAGGAAGTGTTGGACCTAGTTTGCAGTGTAAACACCAAGATGGCCTTCCTTCTGTGCCTCCAATAGGGGGCGGTCTCGAGCTTTAGCTGTGGTCTGACACAGCTCTGTGTCTCAGGTGCTATTTTCAAAATAGATGGCTACTAGGGCTGGGTATTGATTCAAATTCCAAGAATCGATCCGATTCCGATTCTGAAGATTAAAAATCGATTTTTTTTCGATTTAATCCGATTTAATCGATTCGATCCGATTCGATCCAATTCGGGGTTTAGTGTTATTAAAAATGTATTTGAGCTGTTTCCTGGCTGTGTACAGAAGCAACATGTTAAAACTAGTATTATATCGATATTAATCAGCAAATAGTTACTGGTAGTTGGTAGTTACTAATGGCTGGAAGACTGGTGAAAAGGGTCATCATAAATCTACCTTCAAGAAAGGTAATCCAGGACAATAAACAGAGGACATCTTTGAGGTGTCTATATCTGCAACAGTGGGCTCCTACTGGGACACTAACCAGTGCATTATTATTATGATTTAAATAATTAAGAATTCACCCATAAGCTGTTGCTACCAAATGCATTTTTATTTTAAAAGTGCTCACACTTAATAAACTGAAAGTATAAAATGTAAACGTGTATTTTTCTTTAAAGTGAGAATATAAGAACAGAACTCTCACGTTACAGTCCCCGACCCCTCCGTTTTGGGCGCGTTAACGTCGTCTGCGTCTAATCGTCTACATCGGTGTATCTCCGTGGGTGCGGGTGCCTTGTGATAGTCCTCACCTTTGGCTCGTCTCGTAATCACGTGGGGTTGATGTGATTTGTCTATTTAATTTGCGCTCGCGCAGCGTCCTGTGCTCGTCGTTGTTTGAGTCATACATGTTCTATGTAAACGTGTTTTATGTGCGCTGTCTGCGCTTCGGTAAATGTAATAAACGTAACGATTTGGAAAGTGCAAAGGATTCTGTCTCGTCCATCGCCTTGCGCCCAACGTTACAAGAACATTTTAAACTTTTTTTAAACTGTAAAAACACTGGGTAAACGGTCAGTGACACGGACTAACTGTAAAAACTGTCCTTCTGTTTTTAGATTTCCGATTTGACTATCGTCATTACCGGCACTGTCCGACGCCATGTCGTTTTACAGTTAGTTAGACCGAGCACGCCTGCGTGAATTCAGTGACGAGGCGGGGGTAAAAGTTCACTAAAAAATCGATCTTTGGACGTACGAATCGATAATCAGATCATCATATGCGAATCGATTCTGAATCGGAAAATCGATTTTTTCAACACAGGCCTAATGGCTACATACTAGTGATGGGCCGACATCCGATCCGATACTGATATATAACTGCCAATACCGATATCGATACAAATACCGATATAAGGGCTCTTTAGTTCAGGGGTTCTCAACTGGTCTCAGCCCGGGACCCACATTTTCTCATTGTCATTAAGTCACGACCCAGTTTTATACAGTACAAATATTATAACCTCTGGTTATAACAAATTAAAAGGGTAAACAATTGGTGGTTACCATGGCATCAAGATTGGTTCGCATGCTGGGCTCCAGACAAAAAAATTACTCAAGGAGCCAGTAGGTCCTAAAAGGAAAAAAATCAGGCACCAATAACTTTTTCTAGACACCATAATAATATACAAACTAATAATCATTGCAACACTCACATCAGATCAGCTGTTATTAGGATCTCTGCCATCCAACATGACTGATGTATTTCTCTTCCTTGTAACTGTGGTTAAGTTGGCTTAATGTTCGCACATTCGGAATTAGACATGGTATTTTAAATGGACAACTGTTACCATCTACAAATGACCTTAACATGGACAAAAGTGGCGGTCGTAAAGGCTCCAGAGCACTGCACACTCTGTTTTTCTACAACAATTTCAATAGTTTTTAAATGATCCTTCATAAGATAAAAACAAGTTGTATACTTATTAAGTGCATATTTTGTCAAATATTTCAATAGCTTTTAAAATGTCCATCATAAGAGCATAAAACAAGTTATAGTACATTAAGTGCATCCTAATCAACAACCTTGATTTGTGGACTTATGATGGACTGTTTAAAAGCTATTGAAATATTTGACGACCACCACACATTAGTGCAAGGTATAAATACTCATCTTTTATTTATAGGTTCTTATTTAGGATGCACTTAATGTAATACAGCTTCTTTGTTATTCATAGATGGACTGTTTAAAAGCTGTTGAAATTATTGCTCTGGGGCCTTTAAATATAAATGTGCCATATTTTGTCAATTGTAATTTTTCAACACAATCGAAATTTGTCCTCCGCTTTTACCCATCTGTGCAGTTAGAACACACACACACACACACTAGTGATTGCTAGGACGCTGTGGATCACATGTGCCCAGAGCGGTGGGCAGCCCTAGCCCGGCGCCTGGGGAGCAGTTGGGCTTAGGTGCCTTGCTCAAGTGAACCTCAGTCATGGCCTCAGGTCTGGGAATCGAACCCACGACCCTACGGTCACAAGACCAGTAGACGTCGTCTTAGACGTCTATGGTGACAGGAGTATATTTAAAAAAACATATTTTTAAAATACATCTATTCCTGCCGTAAACAAAGTTGTAGATGTTTGTCTTGGTTGCCAGAAATAAGAATTAGCATATTTTGGCACATTCAGAATCAGGTTTATTGGCCAACTGTGTTCGCAAACACAAGAAATTTGTTTCCGGCTGTTTGTGTCTCCCGTGCGGTAACAGTTCACAGATATTTTACATATAACTTACAATACACAATATAACACACAATACACAATATACAGAAAAACAAGAGTATACACAGTATACATAGTCTAAGGGCTTTAAAGTGGTCACATAATATGAAAACAGTATACATATTAAATAGTAGTGCAAGCACGAGTGATCATGAATAAGGTACAATAGTGCAGTGGTTTTAGAATAGGAGTGATAATAGTTGTTTATGGTGTATATGATCTGGGTGATGGGTGTCTGGTGATCAGCTGTTGAAGAAGGTGATGGCCTGTGGGTAGAAGCTGTTCTTGTGTCTGACAGTCTTAGTGGACAGAGTTCTGTAGCGTCTGCCAGATCGGAGGAGCTGAAACATGTGGTGACCCGGGTGTGAGAAGTCTGTGATGATTTTCTCTGCCCGTTTCCTGGTTCTTGAGCAGTACAAGTCCTGTATGGAGGGCAGAGTAGCACCGATGACCTTCTCAGCAGTCCACACTGTTCTCTGCAGTCTGTTCCTATCCTGCTTTGTGGCTGCTCCAAACCACACTGTGATGGATGTGCACAGGATGGACTCAATGACTGCAGTGTAGAACTGGATCAGCAGCTCCTGGGGCAGATCTAACTTCCTCAGCTGGCGTAGGAAGTACATCCTCTGCTGGGCCTTTTTGAGGATGGAGGTGATGTTGGGCCCCCACTTCAGGTCATGTGAGATGGTGGTGCCCAGGAACCTGAAGGACTCTACAGTAGACACGGGGCTGTTGAAGATTGTGAGGGGGAGCAGTGCTGGGAAGTGTCTCCTGAAGTCCACTCTCATCTCTACAGTCTTGAGCGTGTTCAGCTCCAGGTTGTTTTACTTAATACTTAAAGGTATTGAAGAAAGAATTCTGAATATGCAAACGTGAAACCAACTTTACCAAGTTTCTTAGTACGCCTATGAGAGACGTTTGATCCCATTAAAATTAACTTAAAACTATGTACAGTTATAAAGGAGTGTGTCTCTTATGGTCCGACAGAGATGTAGACTGTGTGAATAATCCAATATTTTTTTGTTCACTATTTTCAACAAGCTAACGCTTAGTGCTAAAGTTTCAGCTCGGCTCCGCTGCTTTGCGAGTCACGTGATCAGATTCCCGCCTTTGTTGATAAGCAGAGACAAACATGAGAGTGAGAACTACAGCATATCGATTAACTTTTAAAATACAAACTCAAAAAAAAATGGTGGATATTTTTACAATGATAAAAAATCCTCGACCATAAAAAATAATGCTGAAATAATTATATTACTCGCAAATTATTATTTATGGTTGTGATTGCGACCATTTTAGTCACTGTCTGGAGCCCTGGAATGTGCCTCTGTCTTTTTTCAAGATAAAAGACAAATACGAAGTTAGAAGAGTAGACTATTAATGTTTTTTTACAAGCTGTCCGCGACCCACTTTTGGGTCACGACCCACCAGTTGAGAATCGCTGTTTTAGTTTATCATCAGACATTTTTCAGCCAGCTGCAGACTGAAGCTGCTGGGGGTTGAAGGTAATCTGTGGAGTCTGGATCACTAGAGGGTTTCGTGTTAACGTTACGGCACACTTATTGTCCAGCTCAAGCTGCGGACTGGCAAATGGATCGGTAAATGGATCGGCCGCATTCGCCCGATATCCGATACCTTAAATTGCGTCAATATCAGCCCCCATACCGATATTGTATCGGTCGGTCCGATCTTTACTACATACTGTATACTGTATACTGCACTCAGTATATCCTGATACAGTGAAGTATCCAGTATGCAGTAAATGCAGGTCATGGGAGCATGTAGAAGACTGTTCATCATGTGTAATCTGATAGGAAAGAATAACACCCTACAATGAAACATTTGTTAGTTATTTATGTGCATGCATACATAAACATAGTGTTCCCCCTTTTGTTATATATATACCGTAATCTGTTTGTGTGTATTTGTTTTGACTGTCAAGCAGGCCATGGAGGGAGACCACGTCTAGGGGAAGCAGGAGAGGCTGCAGTGCCCCCTGGTGACCAACTGAGTGTGGCGCAGGAGCGCGAGGGCCACCGTCTTCTCTGCTGTGCTCAGAATGGAGACGTGTGTGTGCTCCGGGAGCTCCTGAGGCGTGGCTGCGACGTGAACTTCCACGACACCTTCTACTGGACACCGATGATGTGTGCGAGTCATGCGGGACACACGGACGCTGTACGCCTGCTCCTGCAGGCTGGAGCTGCCTGGGTCGGAGTCGTTGACACACGGGTATACCACACCCCTTTCAGCTAGGTCACACCCCTCATGATCAGGCCACGCCCCCAGATTATCATGTCCAGTCTTGTTCTTTTGTGTGAGGTCTGCTAGTTTGGTAGGTCGGGCATGGTACAGTAGTTTTGGGGGACTGCACTCTTGTGCTGACTGGTTTTAGCCACATTTTAGAACAGACTAAAAATGATTAAGACAGAAATAGTGTGAGAGGGAGGGAGAGAGAACATGCGTGCACATTGATATTGGGAGATCGTTGAATTAAAATACACTCAGACTTAAAGTAGAGTGAGCTGACATTTTCCGACACCTGACATCACAAGGGATATCAAAATAAAAATGAGATATTAAATCTAAAATGAAAAATTTATAATTGATAATTATTAACAATGAATTCAACTCTAATCTCTATCTGTGTCTCACTCCCTGGCTGTCTCACTCCCTGGCTCTGTCTCGCCCCCTGGCTGTCTCGCCCCCTGGCTGTCTCGCCCCCTGGCTGTCTCACTCCCTGGCTGTCTCACTCCCTGGCTCTGTCTCGCCCCCTGGCTGTCTCACTCCCTGGCTGTCTCGCCCCCTGGCTGTCTCGCCCCCTGGCTGTCTCGCCCCCTGGCTGTCTCACTCCCTGGCTGTCTCGCTCCCTGGCTGTCTCGCCCCCTGGCTGTCTCGCCCCCGGGCTGTCTCGCCCCCTGGCTGTCTCGCCCCCTGGCTGTCTCGCCCCCTGGCTGTCTCGCTCCCTGGCTGTCTCGCCCCCTGGTTGTCTCGCCCCCTGGCTGTCTCGCCCCCTGGCTGTCTCGCCCCCTGGTTGTCTCGCCCCCTGGCTGTCTCGCCCCCTGGCTGTCTCGCCCCCTGGCTGTCTCGCCCCCTGGCTGTCTCACTCTCTGGCTCTTAGGGTAGGGATGCGCGGGACCTTGCTCTGCTTGCAGGGCATCAGGATGTGGTGAGAGAACTGGAGCAGTTCAGCATCACAGAGAATCCCAGCACACCTGTGGAGGACACGCCCAGGTTAGGGGGTGGGGCGGTGCGTGCGTGCGTGCGTGCGTGTGTGCAGGGTGCCTTACAGTTCTGTTCAGTGTTTTGTTGAAAGGGTAAATCACATGTAAGGTGTTCTGTTCTTCTGTGCCAGGGCTCAGTGGTGTGTGTGTGTGTGTGTGTGTGTGTGTGTGTGCGTGTGTGCGTGTGTGTGTGCGTGTGTGTGTGTGTGTGTGTGTGTGTGTGCGCGTGCGCGTGCGCGTGCGCGTGTGTGTGTGTGTGTTCTGTTCCTGTGTGCCAGGGCTCAGTGGTGTGCAGTATGTGAAGTAACCTACACAGACAGCACTCACAACTCCTCCACGCTGCACCAGTTCAATGTACAGCGCCCCCTGGTGGCTCCCCACTATTGCCTCCCACCCTCCAGCACCAGCTATAGGATGATGCTGCGTTCAGGCTGGGACCCCGCCTCCGGCCTGGGCCCCGCCCACACAGGCCGTAAACACCCAGTCGGCACCGTGCTGAAGCGGGACCAGGCCGGGCTTGGCTACGGCTCTCCCCCACGGGCCAGGGTCACGCACTTCCACGCCAAGGACCCACAGGCAGTGCAGCGGGCACCTAAGGAGCATCTGAACAGGAAGGAGAGAGGGGTGACCCTGAACACTCGGGCACTGAGGAGGAGAGAGGAGAGAGAGAGAGACTGGGAGAGGAGATTCCGTGCCTCCTTCCACCTCGACACCTGAACTCTGATTGGTTGATCTACCTCTGCTGAACTCTGGTCTCTGATTCATGCTTCTTGGTGAAGCGACCGAGCCCAGTGGGTGAAGAGTAGTGTCGTCATGCTGGGTGGTTTCATGTGCCATGCTAGCGACGGTGTGCTAACTCACGTCAGACGTCTCGGCGGATTGGACCACCTGTCTGGCAGGACACGAGGCTGGTCATGCATTTTGGAAAACAACGTGAAAGGCCATGTGATTGACGAAGGGTTTCCCACGATTCTCCACACCATCTACCACCTCCGCTAGAGGAGGGTCCACCAGGGCTTGATCTAGATGTGTTGGAGCAGGTTAAACACAGATCCAGTATTGATCTACACAGATCCCAACAGAACTGATCTACACCGATCCCAACAGAACTGTGACACCATATCCTGAATGGAAACATCACTGCCATAACCATCTGGTTTTGTTTGGTTTTAAGTGTTTTCTAAACACACATCATCAAGATTACAGTAATCCATACTGCACGTCCTATAATTAAAAACACACAAGTTTAGCAGAGAAGGCGTGTCACTTCTGTTTCCCTGCTCTGGCCCACCTGGGCTGTAATATGATCACTTCCTGCCCAAACTCCTGTGTTCAGGCGAGCTCCCTGTGGCCTGTGTGATAAGACTGCTTTCACAATGCTTTTATGGTGTTTGTGAACCTTTCACCTGATGATACAGCTCTCTCTTCCACTCCTGTTTTTATGATTATTCAAAATGAAAACCCTTTAATAAAGATAAGGAAAGACTTTCACCATGATATCATAGATTGCAGTTTTTGTGTATATGAAATATGAACAAGTTTGTAAAATACCTGTGATGTGAGAAGCAGCCACACCAGTCCTGCAGCTTCAGACAGACGGGGGCTACGTCCAACTCACCTGTCCCAACTCACCTGTCCCAACTCACCTGTCCCAACTCACCTGTC
Organism: Brachyhypopomus gauderio; assembly: GCF_052324685.1. Lineage (NCBI taxonomy): Eukaryota > Metazoa > Chordata > Actinopteri > Gymnotiformes > Hypopomidae > Brachyhypopomus > Brachyhypopomus gauderio. Next base: position 3,058,675 of record NC_135230.1, on the reverse strand, counting down.
CTAACTCACTCACCTGTCTGGCTTTAGTGTGGTCAGCTACCTTGTTGTTCATTTGCATAACTAGTTCACCTGTGGAGAAACAGGAGAATGTGCTGTGTCATGGTGGCTCTCAGTTTCCAGGCATATGTAAGGACATGTCTGGGCATGCCCACAGCGCTCTGAACAGACAGGCCTGCATGCAGAGGGTTGCCAGATTGATCTCTTCGTTACTGTGAAGATTACATTTTTGTGTCGAGCAACAGTAGTCAAACAATAGATACTGTAAGGGTTGTGTTTTCTCACTATACTGTGACTTCAGAAATCATACCAAGAAGCAAAGCACAATCTATTGAACAAAAGTGGCAGTATATATAGGTGGTTACAAACTGAATTATCATGGGAAAAAGAGAAGAGTGTGTGAGGTTAGTGTCACATGGCGTATTAAAAGCTGACAGGCAATAAATCAGTCTAGACATAAACAGGAAGTCTGTTACTGGAGTAGCTGGGGGGAAGCAGGTGATGATCTTGAGAGGTCATATGTTGGGACAGAGATTCTCCTTGTAGGAAACTCTAACACAGGGGTCACCAACCTTTTTGAAATTGGGAGCTACTTCTTGGATACCAATTATTGCGGAGGGCTACCAGAAAGAAAGTTGTTGAGGGGGGGGTTATTGGGTTCATGTGCGCATGTCAATTGCTAAGCGGGAAGACCGCTAGCAACCGCGGACAATCGCTAATAGCAGCAAAAACATAAACGATGCAGCGCTTTGGTGCATGGCAATATAGTGAGCTGTTTTTAAAACAAGCCCGCGGGCGACTCATAACGTCCTCGCGGGCGACATGGTGCCCGCGGGCACCACGTTGGTGACCCCTGCTCTAACAGATACTTTGTAAGCACACATGACAATCACATGCATTCTAGTTTCACAACCTCCTGTATGATTCGGTCATTAGAAGTGAGCTCATTCTGCTGCTTGTTCTTGTGTCAGAATGAATAAACCTTTTTACAATGCGTAGACCAGCCGTGTGGTTCGTCAGGCCAAACCACTTCTTCCATTGCTTCATAGACCAGTTCTGATTCAAACCCATTGTAGAAGCATTTGGTGCTGAACTAGGGTCCTTACGGGTGCTTTGATCGGTCTGCAGCTACGCAACCCCATACACGGTGAGTCATCGGTGTAGTGACGTGGGTGACACTGCCCCTGTTGGTTCTGTCCCCATCCAGGTAAGTGCTCTGTGCTATACCAGTAAGAGTCCAGAGTCAAGACTCCTAGCACTCCTAGAAATTGCCGGTAGCTCTGGATAAAATCGTCTGACAAATGCATCAAATGTAAATGTACTGTGTGTTCTGAGACCCTCCTGTCATATAGAGCAGTGTTTGTTTGTGGGATCAGACCAGACTGGCTATATCCTTCACTCCTTCACTCTTCTCCCTTCACTCCATCACCCCTTCACCCTTCATTCTTCACTCTTTCACTCTTTCACTGCTTCATTCCTCTTTACCCCCATGCTGCTTAACCAGTTGTTCATCGGTCATCATTGCTCAGAGGGCCATTACCACATCATCTCCAAGAACTGGACAGTGTTCTTGGCTTAGAGGTCATGCCATTGTTTTTAGACTGTGTATGTGTGTGCATGTAAGTGTAAGTGTACAGTGGTGGTAAACGTACGTGTTTGATTAAGTGTGCTTGTCCTGTTCAGAGGTTAATGCTGTGTGTGTGTGTGTGTGTGTGTGTGTGTGTGTGTGTGCAGGTTCATTGTGTGTAGAGGTTAATATATATGTGTGTGTGTGTGTGTTATCTCATGTGTGTAGAGGTTATCTTAGCAGTTATGCAACAACGGTGACATAACCAGTTCTTAGATCAGCTCTGCCTCTGTTAAATGCTTTTTCATATCTAATAACATTTCACCACACTGACCACAAATCAGCTGTCAAAGTCCCTCAAATGCCCCTTCATGAGCCTCAGCAATAAAACAAACTGACGATACATTATTGCTCCTAGCTGGTATTTACTACTGTAAAAGAGTAACGTGTTGTGGTGTTATTATTCATGCACAGCTTTGAAACTTGTTAGTTTAGACTTGCTCCAAAAGCAGAAAGATTATGTTTTAATTCACAACACAGCAGCACACAAAAATGTTATACATGTTACACTACATATAAGTTCCATATAAATTTTGTAGCATTACATAAATGGGTTACATTATAAATATGATCTTTTTTGTTCCCACAGTTACAAATCCAATGAAGTAACTGCATTTTAATCCCATCTCTGAATATTTGTCCCTTTCGTGATCATTTGGGTTTTACTTTCACTAATCAATGTTAAATGTTAAAAGTTACTTTGTGGCTTTAGCGTAAGCTGTGAGTACATAGAGCTTAAATAGAACGTAAACTAGAGCTAAACAAGACATCAATGAATCTGACTATGGTGGGGAGCTAAACAAGGAGGTGTGGAACAGAAGGATAAAAAAGAAAAGCACATGGACTAAACAAGGAAGTCAACATGAGCACATGGAAAACTGGGAAACCGACGGGACACAAAATCAAAACAATCATGAATCATGACACAGAATCTGAAAGACCAGTCAACGGCCTCAAAGTTACCTGTACTTAGTGATTTATGGACATTAACGGTGAGATGTAATGTTTCCTAAGTGGTTAAATATGTTCAGGTAATTACAGCCTAGCAAGGTGAGGTTTCTCCTTCTCTGTGACAGAATAATGGAATGACAAATGTTTACTTTTTGGCTTGGCTGGTTAAACAAGCTAACTGGTGGTGGAGAGGAAACAAGTGCTTGCCATGTTTCAGAGTTTTGAACATGTGATGAGTTTAGAGAAGAATTAATGATCCTTGCCACTCAGGTGTCCTAATCAGAGCGAGGACGTATAGGTTTCTGTTATTTTTATTATTTGTTATTATCATTATTATTAATAATGCTAATAATACATAAATATATATGTCAGATATATTGGTCCAGAAGCTCATCACAGAAGTCCGATCAGTTGCCCCCTGCCAGGTAGGTAATTGTAAAGTCTGTTTAAGGTCATGGGGTTGCCCCTCCTGGGCCTCTGACACACCCTGAGTGCCTGCTTTGTTCTCACAGGACACAAATAGACAAACTCCTTTCACCTCACCAAACATGGAGTAAATGTGAAGATCAGATGTCAGCAGAGGGTCAGGTTCCTGGTTTTGGCTCTCAGAAATGTAGATTGAGGCGGTGTTGAGGGGCTGGTGAGACAGTGTAGAGGTGGTGTTGAGGTGATGTTGAGGCAGGGCAGTTTCCCACTACACAAACCAGCAGTTTGTTCTTTAGATGTATGAACGGATCACAAGTACAGTAATGTAAGCATGTGTGTGATGGTGCAAGGGAGTGTGTTTAAAGTTCAGTATGACGTACCCCAGCGGAAATATGCAGAGGCTAGCTCTCTGTGTGTGTGTGTGTGTGTGTGTGTGTTTAATAATTAACCTGTAGACTGAGGTTTAAAAGCGCTTTCCTTTGCAGGTAAAAGGTGTTTCTACCTGCTGTTCTGTATTGTCTGGAGAAACCGTGTCTTTGTGCTCAGTCCATTAACAGTAATAATGGGTTTCTTTTGGGTGTTCTCTGCTGAAACATGGGCCCTTCTGATACTGTTTCTGAGCCTGGTAGTTCTGTAAGTACACTATTCATTTATTTAATGTATTTTTCAGTTATTAACAACAGTTTTTTTGTATATAATATGACCTTACAAGTTAGTGTTTCGTTTCTTAGTACTTATGAATGTTTAATTCAGCTTTGTTCAAAAGTAATGGGAACATAAATGGGTCTATAATGCTAGTAATAGTAATATAAACTGGTTTATAATGTTAGTAATGGGATCTAGTGATCTTGTTATTCTATAATTTCCAGATGAAAACAATGTTTTTCTGTAATTTGCAGATATGGATATTGGCCCCACAGTTTCTTTACTAGGCTGGGAATTCCTGGTCCTAAACCTTTACCGTTCATTGGAAACATGTTAGAATATAAGAAGGTAAATCGTAAATGACCACACTGCCACTTTAACATAAACACACTGCAACATTAGATCAGTAACATGAACAGAACACTATAGTATGAGGTCACATTACCATGAACATGATACTGCAGCATAAGATCACTGTAATATGAACATGATACTGCAACATGAAATCGTTTTCAGTACTTTCATTATGCGTATGGTCTGTGTTTTTACAGGGTTTCCAGTATTTTGATTTTGAGTGCTTTAAGAAATATGGAAGAATATGGGGGTGAGTATAAACACTTGTACATCAGATGGTCTTATAGATATATAGATAGTTACAGTAGTATAGAAAAGTTATCTTAAACCCCCGACACTTTAACACAAGAGGCTAGTTAGAGCTGTGACTGGAACAGGTATTTACTTCTCTTATTTCTCTTTCAGTATATATGATGCCAGGCAGCCTGTGTTGAGCATCATGGACAAAGAGATGATCAAAACTATCCTGGTCAAAGAATGCTACTCCCTTTTCACCAACAGAAGAGTAAGACTTACCATGTTTGTACATCTATACTCCTCATACAGTATATACTCCCCATATATACTCCTCATCTGTATTCCTCAAATATGCTGCCTCATCTATACTCCTCATATATACTCCTCAAATATGAGGAGAAAATGGAAGTGTTAGGGAATGACAGCAACTCAGCCATGAAGTGGTAGGCCATGCAAACTGATGGAGCGGGGTCAGTGGATGATGAAGCGCAGAATGCAATCACTATAGACATCCAAACTTCATGTGGCCTTCAGATTAGCTCAAGAACAGTGTACAGAGAGCTTCATGGAATGGGTTTCCATGGTTGATCAGCTGCATCCAAGCCATACATGACCAAGTGTAATGCCAAGCATTGGATGCAGTGGTGTAAAGCACAACACCACTAGACTCTAGAGCAGTGGAGGTGCGTTCTCTGGAAAGACAAATTGCATTCTCCATCTGGCAATCTGATGGACGAGTCTGGGTTTGACTGGGACGAGTCTGGGTTGTTTTTCAGGAGCTGGGCTTGGCCCCATAGTTCCAGTTAAAGGAACTCTGAAAGCTTCAGCATACCAAGACATTTTGAACTATTCCATACTCCCAACTTTGTGGGAACAGTTTGGAGCTGGTCCCTTCCTCTTCCAACATGACTGTGCACCAGTGCACCATCTGGTGTGGATGAACTTGACTGGCCTGTACTGAGTCCTGACCTCAACCCGATAGAACACCTTTGAGATGAATTAGACGGGAGACTGAGAGCCAGACCTTCTCATCCAACATCAGTATGTGACCTCACAAATGCACTTCTGGAAGAATGGTCAAATATCCCTATAAACACACTCCTAAACCTTGTGGACAGCCTTCCCAGAAGAGTTGAAGCTGTTCTAGCTGCAAAAGGTATTATATATTACATATTGAACCCTATGGATTAGGAATGGGATGTCACTTAAGCTTATATTTAAGTCAAGGAAGGTGAGCGAATATTTTTGGCAATATAGTGTATATACACTCATCGGCCACTTGATTAGGAACATGTGTCCAACTTTTATTAACGCAATTATTGAATCTGCTAATCACATGGCAGCAACTCAATACATTTAGGCATGTAGACATGGCCAAGACGATCTGCTGCAGTTCAAAGCGAGCATCAGAATGGGGAAGAAAGGTGATTTAAATGACTCTGAACATGGCATGGTTGATGGTGCCAGACGGACTGATGTGAGTATTTCAGAAACTGCTGATCTACTGGGATTTTCACACACAACCATCTCTAGGGTTTACAGAGAATGGTCCAAAAAAGAGAAAAATATCCAGTGAGTGGCAGTTCTGTGGGTGCAAATGCCTTGTTGATGCCAAAGGTCAGAGGAGAATGGCCAGACTGATTTGAGCTGATAGAACGGCAACAGTAACTCAAATAACCAGTTGTTACAACCGACGCATGCAGAAGAGCATCTCTGAATGCACAACACATCAAACCTTGAGGCAGATGGTCTACAGCAGCAGAAGACCACACCGGGTGCCAATCCTGTCAGCTAAGAACAGGAAACTGAGGCTACAATTTGCACCAAAATTGGACAAAAGAAGATTGGAAGAACGTGGCCTGGTCTGAGGAGTCTCGATTTCTGCTGCGACATTCAGATGTTAACATCAGAACTTGATGTTAACAACATGAAAGCATGGATCCATCCTGCCTTGTATCAATGGTTCAGGCTGGTGGTGGTGGTGCAATGGTGTGGGGGATATTTTCCTGGCACACTTTGGGCCCATTAGTACCAGTTGAGCATCGTGTCAATGCCACAGCCAACCTGAGTATTGTTGCTAACCATGTCCATTCCTTTATGACCACAGTTTACTCACCTCGTGATGGCTACTTCCAGCAGGATAACGAGCCATTTCATAAAGCAAAAATCATCTCAGACTGGTTTCTTGAACACAACAATTATTTCACTGTACTCGAATGGCCTCCACAGTCACCAGATCTCAGTCCAATAGAGCACCTTTGGGATGTGGTGGAATAGGAGATTTACATCATGGATGTGCAGCCGACAAATCTGCAGTATCTTGTTGAATCTATGCCATGAAGGATTAAGGCAGTTCTGAAGGCAAACGAGGGTACAACCTGGTACTAGCAAGTACTCAATAAAGAGCCAGTGAGTGTATACTCCGCTTATGTACTGTCTCATCTATACTCCTCATACTCCTCATCTTTATATAGTCCTCATTTATACTCCGCTTATGTACTGTCTCATCTATGCTCCTCATCTACACTGTCTCAACTATACTCCTCATCTGTACTATATACTTGTATATTTGTTTGGTTAAACCACATTTAAATGTTTCAATTAAAAAGGTTATGTTATGTTATGTTATACTTTATTGATCCCTCAAGTGGGAGATTCAGTTCCCCCGGGGCGACGGTGTAAAGCACCGAGATCCCAGAGTGGCCACAGCATCAAGAGAACACTGCCATTGACAGATTAGGGGAGACACATAGAGAGATAAACATTTGGAGGAGACAAAAAAATATGACCACAGATTATTCTCACAACAGGACAACAGTCTGTGAGCACGCAAAAAATCCCCATCGCACATACAAGCATACAAGCAGGTGTAGGAAGTTTTGACTGTAGTTCTCACGCTGTACATTCGGTCTTTATGTGTCAGAATTTCCGTCTGAATGGGCCATTGTATGACGCTGTGTCCATCGTCGAGGACGACGACTGGAGAAGAATCCGGGGTGTCCTGTCCCCCTCTTTCACCAGCGGGAGACTGAAGGAGGTGTGTGGACACTTAGCCTCACTAAACACCACTGCTATAGGCCTACTGCTATATGACTATAATTCTACACTACTATACTGCTATATGACTTTAATGCTACCTGCTACATTACTATATGGCTATAATGCTACCCTGCTATAACCCCCCCCCCCTCGCTACAGGGTGTCCTGGTTTTCCCAAATTACAATATGGTCACCCTATGCTACACTGATATACTGCTACACTACTGCACTGCTATATTGCTATACAGTATGACTATAATGCCACACTTATATCGCGATCGATCGATCACCAGTGGTTGGCGCCAGAGCGAACTAGTAACTCATTGAATCATAGATGTAAATCAGAGTTAAATAAACTAGATTTTTTTTTTTCGGCGTGAGAAATCGGAAGTGTGGCGTGAGAGAGTCAAATGCGTGTGTCTCACGCTCAATGCGTGAGAGTTGGCAACCCTGTATATAACTGTGTCACAGTTTACCTGTGTTATGGTAGGAGGGGGCAGGCACGACGAGCGGGTACTTTCAGACATACAACGTTTATTAGGTGCACAACGCATAAAGTGCGGCACTGATAGCGCAAGCACTCGACATATAACACTCACAACGGCACGAGCTTCAGACAAAGACGAGCACGAGACATTGTGCGAACGCACATTAAATAATAAATAATAATAATAATAATCTTTATTTGTATAGCACCTTTCATACATACATGCAACTCAAATAGTTAAATAGGTGCAGAACACATTCCTCAGTGATGACAAGACAAGACACAAGTGAGACCAACGAACATGCTCACTAACGACCCACACCCACGGAACTACAAACATGGACATAACTAGAGGTGGGCGGATCGATCCAAATATCGATAATATCGATACCAACGCTGGTATTGATATTGAACAATACTCGTGTAAAAAGATCGATACTCTAGCTTTTTTTCTCTCCCGCATGCACTGACTGCTGTGCACGCGGATTCATCAAAGTCTCCTCTGTCTGTAAGAGCAGCGCTGCGTCACACAGCACGGAGCAGTGACCCGCCCCCCTCTCGTTTTTTGTTGTTGCACTGTCATGTGGCTCAGCAGCGCCAGCCAAACAGCCATGCAGGTAGGCTCAGCCTGGCACCGCCCACTCAGCCTGGCCCACCCAATCAGCGCTGAGTTGACACTCACAGTACGGAGAGAGACACCACAGGAGTTTTGAAATGTCAGAGAGGAAGAAAAGTAGCCTACAGAAATCCGTCGTTTATGCAATATGTACTGTAATTCGTACTATTTTATTATTTATAACATTCCTTTATTGTTAGAATTAACATTTGTAATATATTATTTTTCTATACATTTTGTGATTCTTTCATGTAAAAATTCATTTAAAAAAATTTTTTTGCGATCGAATGACGCAAAAAAAAAAAAACGGCGAAAAAGCGAAGATCCACAAATTATTTTTCAAATTAATATCTTATAAAAATCTGCGAAAGAGTGAAGCCGCACAAGCTGAAGCGTGAAGTGACGAGGAATCACTGTATATATATTATATAATATATATAATTAAGACATTGAGATAATAACCTAGTACATTTGTAAAAGTGTTATCTAAGATAACATTAGATTAAGCTTTAATTATCTCACAACAGGGTATTTTATAGAATTAAATCAACAGGCAAGTGCACATAGTGCAACAAAATTACATAAGGTTTGAAAGATATAATATGAGAGGTGGACTAGAAAAAATATTATGAACAATTTATCTTCAAGGAATATTTACACAGCCATACAAGTATGAAATTTATAGAGACTTTAAACATACAGAGGTAAAAAAAAATAGATTAATGATTTTCTGTCATTTTTTTACTCTGTTTATTTAAGAAAAAAACAATTGCAATGAAAGGAAGAAAATTCCTTTTTTCCTATGAACAATTCTATTAAAAAAATAAACAGAAAGAAAGAAAAAGAAAAGATATCTAGTGAGGAGATATTTTTATTCATTTTTGTATTTTTTGTGTATTCTACTTGTTTGGGCCACACGGTGGCTTGGTGGTTAGCACTGGGGTCTTGGGTTCAAGTCCCTATCTGAGGGGAATTTCCATTTTTCCCCATGTCTGCGTGGGTTTCCTCAGGTGTCTCTGGTTTCCTCCCACAGTCCAAAAACATGGAAGTTAGGTAAATTGGCATTCCCTGACTAATTCTCCCTGAGTGTGTAACTGTGTGTCTCTGTTCAATAGAAAAGCAGGTGTCTGTGCATGAATGTGTGTGTGCTTGTATGCCCAGTGGTGGGTGGTGCTCTGTCCTCTCTCCACTTCCTGCACCCCATTCAGTCCTCAAGGGGGCTGTGGCATCTGGTAGAGAGTACGCTGTGTGCAATTGGCTGCTGCTTCCAGTCGGTGTGTGATTGGTTGTGTAAGACTTGTACCTATGTTAAAATTGTAAAGCGACCTTGACTATCTTGAAATGCGCTAAATAAATATGCGCTATATAAATATAAATTCATTCAAAAAGATTTATTTTCCTAATGTTAAGGCAAACTTTGTTTTGTTGCTGTTCCCTTGTTTCTAAACAAAAATATTGATTGTGATAAAGTATTTTGTTGTCACATTCAACGTTTGGAGAAATTGTATCCTAGATCTTTTGCATCCTTTGGATCTATGATCTATTAAAAAGTATCGGCATCGGTATCGATATCGGCGATATTGGCCCAGTATTTACTTGGTATCGGATCGATACCACAATTCCCAGTATCGCCCACCTCTAGACATAACTGCATGCAGACAATGTAACGACACGCCCACAAGGAGGGGTCTGGAGCTGTCACCATGAATCCCAGCGTTTTTTCTCTGGTTTTGCTATTTTTATTCAGTATTTATTTTTTTATGATTTTTGCTTTTTATTATTTTCTCTTTCAACTTATTTTTCACAGTGAAAACCTTTAAATCCATATTTAAACACAATTCTATTAAATGTAAACCATTCTGATTATTAACATACGTACTGGTAAACATCTGGTAATGTAGGGTTCAACTGTGTGTTCTTAGATGTTTGGGATCATGAAGACACACTCCCGCTCTCTAGTTAGAAATCTAGAGAAAACATCAAAGCGTGAGGAAGCAGCAGACGTTAAGGAGTCAGTACCACCCTACTGAACACAAACTACTTAACACACATGACATTAAGAACTTTGTACCATCATACTGAACACAAACTACACTTGATGTTAACGAATCAGTACATACTGGATACAAACTGCTTATACATAACATCAATTATATCTTAAATGATGTACTGAATATGGCATCATTCTTAAAATACTATAACAAAGATCCATTACAAATTATATTTTATCCTGAGGTAACAGTTTTGATGTCATCTGTGATTTCAGATTCTTTGGAGCCTACAGTATGGATGTGGTAACTAGCACAGCGTTCAGTGTTGATATTGATTCCCTCAACAACCCTGAGGACCTCTTTGTAACCAACATCAAGAAGATGCTGAAATTTGACTTTCTCAACCCACTCTTCCTTGCTGTTGGTAATAAATCATTATACATCAACCAACTATTATAACACAACCATTTATAGCACAACCATTATACCCCCCCCAAAAAAATCCCTCAAAGTGTGGATACAAATGACTGTCAAGTTGTGTTCTGTCATGTTGTGTTCTATCATATCATGTTGTCATGTTGTGTTCTATCATGTTGTGTTCTTTTTCACAGCTCTGTTTCCCTTCATCGCACCTCTACTGGAGAAAATGGATTTCGCTTTCTTTCCAACTTCCGTCACTGATTTCTTCTACGCCTCTTTAAAAAAGATCAAGTCCGAACGAAAAGTCACGGATGTTAAGGTACATTCAGACTTCAGGTGATAAACATGATGATGAAATGCAAAAATATTGTGCAGATGTTTAGTAAATAAAAAACAAAATTTTGTAACAAAAGTTACAAAATCAAATAAGTATCTTATATTTTGCATATCAATTCCAGGTTGATGGAAACTCAAATGAGTTATTTTACAATGAAGATAGATAGACAGATAGCTACACACAGTTCTTTTAGGTGATAATGGCTATATATGTATGTGTTATAACGGATGACAAAATGTCTGCACGGATTTATACACTATTGTGTTGTTACAGTTATCAGACAAAATAAACCTATATTCGAGTATATTTGCTCACAGTGGGTCTGATATCATCTCACAGTAAGAGGTCTGATACCATCTTAGTGAGGGGTCTGATACCATCTCACAGTGAGGGGTCTGATCGCAGGTGACAGGGAGAGGGGGGTCTAATATGAGCTTACAGGGAAAGGGCTAATTATAGATCCTAACCACTGTGGGTAAGAATGACTCCATGTGTTACTGTTTAGAATGGATGGATGGATTAGATCACATGATTCCCAGTGTTCCTAGGTCTGTTTTTGAAGGTGCTCATCTGATTAGCCAAGATGGCTGACCAGTCATGTTATTTAAATTTAATTGGTCCCTTCATGTCTCGTGATCTGCAGACACGAGTGGACTTCATGCAGCTGATGATTGAGTCTCAGAAGTCAGAAAAAGATGAAAACAACATGAGCAAAGGTACTGTCTTCAGTTTCAACATTTTAATACATTTATACTTGCTGACAGATGTGCCACTATTTCCTATAGTTTTTTGTTTGTGTGTGTGTGCATGCATGTGTGATCTCTGTAGGCCTGAATGATCATGAGATCCTGTCCCAGTCGATGATCTTCATCTTTGCTGGCTACGAGACGACTAGTGCTACACTGACCTTCTTTTTCTACAACATGGCCACCAACCCAGAAACCATGAAAAAACTCCAGGAGGAGATTGACCAAACCTTCCCAGACAAGGTGGCACTCTCTCATTCTGACAAACACACAAGTTGCAAACAGAGCTGTGTCTACGGTGGAGACTATTGTTACTTAGAAGTCTATATTCAGTCTATAGTCAGTCTATATTCCAGTCCATACTCAGTATATGTCTAGTTTATAATCAGTATATATTGAGTCTATTTCATAACCTTCCATCTTGAAAACAATTATTTGTAAATACAACCTCTAATCAAATGTTGGGGCAACTTTTCTTTTCATTGCAGACAGTTGGAACCAAAGATTTTTTTTTGTCTGGTCAACTTTGTTTCATTTCTTAATAGACATCCATTATAACACATTCTAAAAAACTTGGTATGGAGGCAGTTTAGAGCTGTAAAGAAAAGTTAAAAATATTAAAATAATAGTGTGATTTCAAAAATGGTGATGTCAGCAGTGATTGTGATATTACAATTTGAAGTTACATTCACAAATCCCACTTAAAACTTCATTGTTCAAAACAGTAGCCTCATGTCTACCATGTCTGAATGCATCTTCGCATGTTTGCAGTTCGAATGGGATAAAATAACACCTTAAACATTTCATCACTCAGGGTCCTCTGTGACAAAATGTCTTTTAAGAGTGGTGAAAAGGAATAGAGATGTTAAAAAGTAGTACTTTTGTCAGGGCTGGCTCGGATGCCGCTCTTCCAGCCACCACTAGAGGCTCTCGAGTCAGTCCCAGACTCAATAAGCTCAATCAGCATCACCTGGTTCAGCGTTTCTTGGGTTTCGCCAATTTCCACCCCCGTTTTATTAAAGGTTTCAGCACCCTGGCTGCTCCTCTCATTGCTCTCACTAAAAGAACTCCCGGTCCCTTTGTCTGGTCTCCTGAGGCACAGCAATCGTTCGACAGCCTGAAAAAACAGTTCACCTCAGAACCTGTGTTGTGCATGCCTGACCCTGAACTCCCGTTCATTGTCGAGGTCGATGCCTCCAATTACGGGGTGGGCACCGTCCTCTCCTAGAGAACTGGGACCCCCCATCCATGCGCTTATTTTTCTCATCACATGACGCCCGCCGAACGTAACTATGACATGGGTGACAAAGAGCTTTTGGTGGTTAAACTGGCCTTGGAAGAGTGGAGGCACTGGCTGGAGGGGGCCACGCACCACCAGTGTGGACTGATCATAAGAACTTGGCCTATCTCCAGCAAGCTAAGCACCTGAATTCCAGACAGGCCAGGTGGTCCTTGTTTCTCGGGTGATTGGATTTTACGCTCTCTTATTGGCCCAGTACTAAGAATGTTAAGCCAGATGCTCTGTCTCATCCGTGGGAGTCACCCCCAACATATCTGAGCCCAGTACTGTCTTACCAGCCTCCAAAATAGTGGCAACCATACAACGGGAGGTGAAAAAAGAAGTCAAGCGGTCACTCTCCAGGTCCTGATGGTGCTCCTCCTGGTTGCATGTATGTCCATCCAAACCTGAGAAAGAAAATCATGGAGTGGGGGCATAATTCACCGTTTGCTGCTCATCCTAGAGCACGTGGCACTCTTATGCTCCTGCAGGGAAGGTTTTGGTGGTCTGGGATGGACCTGGAGGTGGGTCGTTTCATTTCAGCCTGTGAAACCTGCACTAGGATCAAGGTTTCTCATTCGAAACCCGCCAGATTATTGTGTCTTCTCCCGATCCCATCCAGACCATGGACACATTTGGTGCTGGATTTCGTGACTGGGTTACCTCCCTCTCAGGGTAACACCAATATCTTAGTTATAGTGGATCGATTCTCGAAGTCTGCCAGATTCCTGGCCCTGCCTAAGCTCCCGTCAGCTTGTGAGACTGCCTCCCTGTTCCTTCACAACATCGTTCGGTACCACAGCTTCCCCTCCGACATGGTGTCCGACAGGGGCCCTCAGTTCACCAGCCGCTTTTGGGAGGCCTTCCTGGGACTCTTGGGTGCCAAGGCTTTCCTCAAGGTTTTTATCCCCAGACTAATGGCCAGACGGAGTTTGGCCTCCGCTAATCCCACCTCCTGGTCCGATCAGCTTCTCTGGGCTGAGTACGCCCATAACATCCTGTGGCACTCAGCCCTTGGGATGTCTCCCTTTGAGTGTCTCTATGTTTATGCTCCTCCTATGTTCGCTGACTAGTGGTGGTTGTCCCAGGGGCTTGTGCTTTGATCCGACGGTGTCGGTTGGCCTGGCGTAAAGCCCATAAGGCCTTGCTATCGGCATCCACCAGCTATTGCTGTACCATCTGCCGGCCCTTTCATTTCACCCTGGGCAGCGTGTTTGGCTCACCACTAAGGACCTGCCGGTCCACAGCGGTACTAAGAAGCTGGCTTCCCGATATTTGGGTCCATTTAAGGTGGACAGACGAATTAATCCGGTCACTTTTGCTCCCGGCTTTTGCTCCCACCTTCTATGTGAGTCCACCCGGTGTTCCATGTCTCCTGTCTCCATGTCTCCTCCTCACCCGGTTCTGTGTGGTATGGCCCGTGCTCCGACGCCGCCGCCCCCTCACATGATTGACGGGTCCCCAGCTTACACGGTCAACTGCCTGCTGGATCACTGCCATGTTCAGGGCCGGGACCAATACCTCATGGACTGGAAGGGTTATGACCCCGAGGATCGCTCCTGGGTCCCTGCCTTGCGTATCCTCAACCGTAGCCTTTTCCGCGACCATCGCCTTGGGCCCGCAGGGTCTCAGGCCTAGAGGGGGGGGGGGTTTGTCAGGGCTGGCACGGATGCCGCTCCTCCAGCCAGCACTAGAGGCTCCCGAGTCAGTCCCAGACTTAAGCTCAATCACCATTGATCCGTCACAGCTGTCGCCCTGGCTACTGTACACTACTTAAGGAAGCTTGTTGTGATGGATCACTGCTGAATCGTTTTGGTCATGCTGGTACTCTTTCAGCCCTTCTCTGCATTTCCTGACGTTGCGTTTCATTGCAAGGTGTCTTGCCACCTTTATTTCTCTTATCAAACTGTCACTAATTCGAGTCTCTGTCTCCTGCGCCGCTTCCTGGCCCATCTCAAGTTTTCCTCCACCTGTTTTACTTCCTATCCGTTATACCTTTATTTTGGTTTATTGTGGCGTTTTTTGCCTGCTGCCAGTTGCTTCCCCTGGCGTCCTTGGTTTCATTATACGTGTTGAGTTTTTCCGCATCTTTTGAGTTGCCTTTGTTATTTTTCCTCATTGTTTTTTGTTCTATTTTCTCCCGTGTTCATATGGTTTAGTTTAATTTTTTGCTCGATGAGTTTTCTGTGTTGTTCTGTGTTTGTTATTATTTGCTGTGAGTTCACGTTTCTTTCTCACACTGACTATTGGCGCTGCCAATCTCACTATTAGCATGAGCCGGTCCACCCTTCTCTCTGTTTTACACACTGTGTACTCACCGCGTGACCAGATAAGACATGAACTATCTTGGGATCAAACCATCTACAATTGAATAAAAGTCAAAGTAAATGTACAAAATATACACAGTTTTATTTGAATTTTCTATAGGCCTACTGTCCATTTTCTGGTTTCACATTGTTTAATATTGATGTTCAGTGAACACAAGTCTGAAGAATAGCCCATAGTAGAGACGTCTCTGAAGTGTATTCTTTGTTAAAAGAAGTCCTGTCTTAGAGCTAACTAAGTAAACCCTACATCAGAGACCTGTCTGAAGTATAGCTTACATCAGAGTACTATCTCAGATATACCCTACATAACAGACAGCTTAAGTATATCCTACATCAGATTATCTAAATACTGACACTCTTTGTAAAGTTTTAGACATCAGAGACAATCACTATTATTGCAACTATAGAGCCAAATGTGGATCTCTGAGGAACTCTGAATTAAAATGAACATGAAGAAAATGGGAAAATTTGTCTGACTACACAATTCTATAAGTTCTGATTTTGTTTCCCCCTGAAGGCTCCAGTTCAGTATGATGCAGTGATGAACATGGACTATCTGGACGCTGCATTGAATGAGTCTCTCAGGTTGTATCCTGTTGCTGCTCGGCTGGAAAGAGTCTGCAAGAAAACCGTGGAGATCAACGGCTACACCATACCGAAGGATGCAGTCGTCATTATACCAATATACTCCCTTCATAGAGACCCAGAATACTGGCCTGACCCGGACACCTTTAACCCAGAGAGGTACACACCAAATCAGGAAAAGGCAGTATTCTCTGTGTGTGTGTGCTTGCATATATGTGTGTGCATGTCTGTTTTTATAGTTCTTTTATCTAATGTCTCTGATCAGATCCATTCCCAGTAACCGTTCCTGTCCTTATGTCTCTGATCTGATCCGTCCCCAGTAACTATTCCTTTCATGTGCAGGTTCACTAAGGGGAACAAGGAGCTCATAGACCCCTACGTGTTCATGCCCTTTGGGGCAGGACCTAGGAACTGCATTGGGATGAGGTTCGCTATGGTGTCCATGAAGCTGGCCATCGTAGAGATACTGCAAAGTTTTGATGTCAATGTCTGTGCGGAGACAAAGGTCAGTTTTGTCTAAATGAATCTAATTTACAACAAGCCTTAACCTCAGGTGTGGGTGGGAGGTGGGGTCATGGGTGGGGCCAGTGATTGTTGGAGCTCATGATGGATGGGACCCGTGATGGGTGGAGCCTGTGGTGGTTCAGGCTCATGATGCTTGTGGTTTATTGTCACCTCTGTATCTGACCAGGTTCCTATGGAGCTGGGAGTTACAGGGCTGTTGGCACCTAAAGACACCGTTAAACTCAAATTCACCCCTCGGAGACACAGCACCACTGAACTCTCCAACAACAACCATGTGGACTCCTAGGCTAAACATCCATTTCTACTTTGATGTTTTGTAATGCATAATCCCTGCATAATCCATAACCCCACAATTAACTGTACAACCTCACCATTATCTGTATAATCCCACCCTTTAACGGTATAACCCTACCTTTAACTACGTAACCCCACCATATACTGTATAATCCCCTCTTTAAATGTATAATCCTACCTTTTATTGCATAACAAAAATAAGACACCTAATAAGAAATAGCCTTTTCTTTAAGGTTTATATATCTAAGTGTGAACTCTGTAATATCCCCTAATGTGCATTATTAATATAGTAATGGGGCGTATTCTGACATTAAGGATATTGTAATGGAAAAAGTCATACATCTGTACATTATAGAAATAAAATTGTACATATGCGTAAGTATGAGTTTTATTTATCAATAAATAGTATGTTCTTCAATAAGTATGTACTTGCTGTAAACATTTAATTGTAAATAAAGCTGTCAAAATTCTAAAAACATTTGAATTTAAAAATAAATTGAACATAAAACTATGAAATCGACATATTTTTGTCAGTGGCACAAACAATTGTGCATATACTGTGTGTTACATCAGACAGAATATAGTTTATTAATCCTGGAGGAAATTAGGGGAGACATTGCATATATAAACATTACAGATATATAAGTTACATATATATTTTACACTGCAGATATAAGTTAGTCACATCACCCCACCCCCTTTGAAGCCGCAGCCCCACCCAGAGTTGCAGCATCCTGAAACCCTAGGTCCCAATCACCTGAATGCTAATATTACTCACCTGAATAGTAATATTACTCACCTGAATGAGTACTAATATTACTCACCTGAATGCTATTACAGTATAGAGCAGGGGTCCTTTGAGACATGGAGTGCCAACTTCAACATGTCTAGTCAATGAGTGTGCCACTATCAGCAATTAAAATTGGAGCATACTGACAGTCACGCTGTCTACATTTTGAACAGGGCTGCCCTCACGTTAGCCTAAATTCCAGCACTTTTCAAACCTGGAACACAATGCAACATTAAAATTCGTCAGGTAAGTGTTCCTTTATACTACCACATATCGTTTCGGACAACACTGCAAAGAATGTGACGCGGCAAGTATAAACACCTCCACGGTTCACGCGAGGTGTGCGGAGTCGCGTGCTACGGTCACTCGTGAAAGTATAATCCATAATAAATAATCCAGCCTTGACGCGGTTCAGGGATTACGTCAGACGCAGTGCCGTGCGGCCGTAGTGCCTGTAAATTAATTTTAATGGTCCAATGAAGGTAATTTAAAAACCAGGACATTTCCTGACTTAAAAAAAACCCGGGATGCCCGGGACAGGACGTGAAATACGGACATGTCCCGGAAAATACGGACGTTTAGTCACCCTACTTTAAGAGAGCTGGACTGTTTGCCATACCTAGCCATGGCACGTTTAACAGCTTCGGCTCTTTTGGCGGGGTCTTTATGTGACCGGTGTGTTTCTGCGTTGTGTAAACGCAGTGTATTATCCGCCACATGCAATCTTTGTAGGCGATCTTCTTTTTATTCGATCAGCCACTCCTGTTAATACACAACAAGTGCATTGAACAATGCTGACAAACTCACTCCAGCACTCTCTCCCACGATATTAAAATGAAAAGGGGGCCCGCGCGCGCAACGCGCATGCCTTGCTGCACATACCTGTTGATACATAACAAGTGCATTGAACAGTGCTGACAAACTCACTCCAGCACTCTAAAAACATAATAGAAGAAAAGTGAGTGAAGCACAAATAACAGATTTGTAAAACATTTCCCCATCACCACCATAACTGAAATAAAATGGGTGGATAACAAATAGTGACATACCTCTCCCACGATATTACAATGAAAAGGGGGGAGTTAAGATGGGTGGTCGCTATTTATACTTGGGGGGGGAAAACACCACAAAAGAAGAAAACAGAAAGGGGAGGAGTCTGGATCCCACATATTCACAACTAGATAAACAGATAAACAAATACAGTACATTTTGTGTAATTATACACAAGTGACAGATCAACCTGGTTACATTTATACGTCTTGTCGTTTTGTCTCGAAATGCTTCTTAATACTGAAGTTCGGCACGCAACGTTGTCATAGCACAGTGTACACACAGCACGATCTTTGACATACACCAAACCATAGTCTTCCGTCCAGGGTTGAAATGCCCTCGCTTTGTTTTTTTTAACCCGGAGGCTCTGTCATCTCTTGTAGCTATCAGGTAGGCTAACTGATTTGTATTAGGCTAAATTTAAACATGGGTCTGTGGCGGGAGCTGACTGCAGAGCGTTGAGGAGCGATTTTGATTGGAGGATTGTGCTCTCTGTCTGAGGTTTTTTATTATTATTTGCTGATGCTGGTCCAGCGTGTCGCGTGCCAGTGATTATGCCTCGGCGTGCCAGCAGTGGCCCCCTGGTATAGAGTTTCAAATGCTACAGTTTCTGAAAACTTTGTGTACTACTACAATTGATATTATCTTTACGTATCTTACGAGCACACTGCAGTTACTTATATGGAATCTTTTTTTGATTTATTTCTTCAACTCTACAAGGTCTCTGTGTATCAGGTTTGGGCTAGGCCAAAGTCAGGTTTCTCTTACATATAGGAACTAGTTATGTATGATGCATTTGAGTTTTGCCTGGCCCAAGACCTTACAGGTATACAGCAGGCCTCTGAACTTGCCCCTCTAATCCACTTCACCTGTGCGCTTAACTACTCAAAATGCCGTGTTTCCAGTTAGATTTGAGGTATTAAATTATGTTGGATCAGGCTAAAATCAGGTTCCTCTCTTAGGGAGTGACCTCCATGATGCATTTGTTATTTCACTGGCCCACCATCAATAAGGCCTTCAATAAGCCTCTGAAACTGCCCCTTTAAATGCGTTCACCTATATGCCCACTGCTCAATATGTCATGTTGTGTGCTGGAATTTCTTCTTCCAATTATTTGTGTTCTAGAACAGCATTTCTGTGTTTTAGTTTTCAAATCTAAGAATATGTTTCCTTACGTTAGAAATGCTGACGAATTCAATCATCATGTACAAATTGCATACAATTGGAACGACTTGAAATAGAAACCATTTTACAAAAGGAATGCTTTCATTATATATTTTTTCTACATTCACAAACTCAGTGTGGGAAACAATAACCTCTTAAATGTATGCTCCTACGCTCGTTTGTTTAATCTATCAAAGTGCGCAGCAAACACGCATCGTGAACACACCCCTTTTGAATAAGGAACCAACTTCAGCCGCCGAATAAGGAGCTGCGAATAAGTAACCAAACGAAAGTCAAACTGTGAATAAGTAACCAACTTCAGCGTCGTCCTATTTCGGGTATGTTGTTTTCATGATCGTTTAGGGTTTTCCTTCATGACTATTTGGGGTTTTCCATCGCTGGTCCGACCAGATACCTGGTTGATGCGTGCAAGGTCAACTTAGAGTCAACTGCGGCGAAGTTTCGTTGTAGCTTTAACGAGGGCTGCGTGTATGTTGGTTATTGTCGATTTCAGACACTAAACGTAGACGGGTGACCTAAGATTTCCATTCATCTTAAGTTCGTGTTTTGTCATGGACCTCTATTGAAATACCAGTTCAGTGTGTTGGTATTATATAGCTATAATGTAAGCAACACAGAACATCAGTGTTAAACAGGAGCGAAGACAGTAAATACGATGAAACGGTAAAGCAAGACGGATGGAGAGCGCGGAGTTACTGAAAATGTCACTATTGTTTGTATTAAGAAAAACGTATCACCACCAGAGGGCAGTGTCTCGGTTTTAAAATAATATTTTGTAGGGAAAACTGAATCTGAAAGATCAGTCAGCAACCACGCAGCTGTCTGTATTTAGCGATTCATCGACATTAAACGATAATATGTAAGCTTCACTAAATGATTAAATGTATACAGTTATTGAACGAATAGATCCTTGCGTTATTTTATATGAATGAATAGATAATCGTCGTATTTTATATGAATGAATAGATCCTGGGGGGATGCCCACTGAGGTGCCAAGGCACCTAACCACAACTGCTCCCCGGGCGCCGGGCTAGGGCTGCCCACCGCTCTGGGCACGTGTGATCCACAGCTCCCTAGTAATCACTAGTGTGTGTGTGTTCTAACTGCACAGATGGGTTAAAAGCGGAGGACAAATTTCGATTGCGGTGTAAATAATCGCAATTGACAAAATATGGCACATTTACACACACACATATATATATATATATATATATATATATATATATATATATATATATATATATATATATATATATATATATATATAATGCTTAGAAGTGCTTTCCTTTGCAGGTAAAGGTAGTTTCTACCTGCTGTTCTGTATTGTCTGGAGGAACCGTGTCTTCGTGCTCAGTCCGTTAACAGTAATAATGGGTTTCTTTTGGGTGTTCTCTGCTGAAACATGGGCCCTTCTGATACTGTTTCTGAGCCTGGTAGTTCTGTAAGTACACTATTCATTTGTTTCATGTATTTCTCAGTTAGCATAATAATGGTTTTATATAAATATAACCTTACAAGGAAATGTTTTTGAGTTTCATTCAACTTAAGTCATAAGATGGTAAACAGATCTATAATGATCTTTCTATTGTTATTATAATAAATGTAATTATTTACTGTAACTTCCAGATGTGGATTTTTCTATAATTTCCAGATGAGAATAAATGTTATTTCTGTATGCAGATATGGATATTGGCCCCACAGTGTTTTTGCCAGGCTGGGAATTCCTGGTCCTAAACCTTTACCGTTCATTGGAAACATGTTAGAATATAAGAAGGTAAATCGTAAATGACCACACTGCAAAATAAGATCACTTTAACATAAACATGACACTGCAGCATTAGATGAGTGACATGAATATAACACTGAAACATAAGATAACTTTAACATTAACATAACACCTCAATATAAGATCACGTTAACATGAACAGAACACTAGAGCATGAGATCACATGACCATGAACATGACACTGCAGCATAAGATCACTGTAATATGAACATGATACTGTAACATAACTGTAACTTTCAGAATGTGTATAATCTGTGTTTTTACAGGGTTTCCAATATTTTGATTTTGAGTGCTTTAAGAAATATGGAAGAATATGGGGGTGAGTGTAAACCCTTGTACTTGTACACCAGATGGTCTTTTATATTATATATATATATATATATATATATATATATATATATATATATATATATATATATATATATATATAATTTTATATTATATTATATTTGTGTGTGTGTGTGATGACTTGATCTATGATTTTTTTTCTCTCTAAAATATTTCTAATTTTTGTAGTTCTTCCAGGATGTAATTCTCTTCTCAGGTTTTTCTGTTTATTTCTGTTAAAAAAAGAAGTGTATTTTATGGTAGCTAGTTACAGTAGTACAGAAAAGTTATCTTGAACTTGAAAACTAGTTAGAGCTGTGACTGGAACATGTATTTACTTCACTTATTTCTCTTTCAGTATATATGATGCCAGGCAGCCTGTGTTGAGCATCATGGACAAAGAGATGATCAAAACCATCCTGGTCAAAGAATGCTACTCCCTTTTCACCAATAGAAGAGTAAGACTTACCATGTTTGTACATCTATACTCCATCTAATCTATACTATGTTTTATATATACCAGTGGGGAACCGTCAGAGAATGGGCCCAGGTTTAATGGTCACGGTTTGCTACTGATATATACTGCTCATCTATACTATGCATTATCAATACTCCAATGTTTCATTTGTACTACTCCTCTATATTCTCTCATCTGTGCTGTTTTATATATACTGCTCATCTTTAGTATGTCTCATCTATACTCCTCAGTTTTATCTATACTCCACAGTCTCATTTATACTCCTCATACTTATCTCTACTAGCTGACAATAACTGTGCCCTCCCCACAATCTGGACAAGAGTAATCTCCTAGTAATAGTCAACTAAACCTGATAGCAGTTATTTAGGTGGTTCTTAAATAATGGATGGTTTTAAATATGTTAGGCTGAAACACATTTAAATGTTTCAATTAAAAAGGTGCAGGGAGTTTTGACTGTAGTTCTCACACTGTACATTTGGTCATTATGTGTCAGGATTTCCGTCTGAGCGGGCCATTGTATGACGCTGTGTCCCTCGTCAAGGACGACGACTGGAGAAGAATCCGGGGTGTCCTGTCCCCCTCTTTCACCAGCGGGAGACTGAAGGAGGTGTGTGGACACTTAGCCTCACTAAACACCACTGCTATATGACTATAATTCTATACTACTGTATGACTATAATGCTGCACTACTAGTCTACCACACTACGGCAGTTATGGTTTGGTGGTTAGGGAACAGGTATTGTGACCGGAGGGTTGTGGTTTTGATTCCCAGGCCCTAGGCCATCACTGAACTTAATTAACTGCTCCCTGGGTGCTGGGCTTGGGCTGCCCACTGCTCTGGGGCCTAGTAATGACTAGAGAGAGAGAGAGCAAGAGAGCGAAAGAGAGTGTGAGTGTGTGTGTGTGTGTGTGTGTGTGTGTGTGTGTCACTGTACAAATGGGGGAAAAATGCAGTGGACTAATTTCAATTGGGGTAAAAATCACAATTGACAATATGGCAACTTAACTATACTGTCACGCTTCTATACAGCTACATGGTTTTCTTTCAGTCAGTGATTGGGTTTGCATGATTCTAATGTGTTTCTAATGTGTTTTACCTAGTTTATTCAGTACTGTTTTTATGGTCTTCTCTTTAGACCTATTTTTCTAGAGTTAAAAACAAACAATTGAAATCATTTGTATTTCATAATTAACATTACAAATGAAAACCTGATTATTAATATATACGTACTAGTAAAGATCTGGTAATTTTGGGTGCAACTGTGTGTTCATAGATGTTTGGGATCATGAAGACACACTCCCGCTCTCTAGTTCAAAATCTAGAGAAAACATCAAAGCGCGAGGAAGCAGCAGACATTAAGGAGTCAGTACCATCCTACTGAACACAAACTACTTAACACACATGACATTAAGAACTTTGTACCATCCTACTGAACACAAACTACTTAATCAGTCAGTAACATTTCATGTAACAGCAGTTGTATCTTAAACTAATGATAAATGTGGTATCATTCTTGAAATGCTATAACAAACATCCATTACAAATTATATTTCCAAGGTATTTTACTCATAATTCTTCCTAGATGAATAAAGATTTACCCATTTTATCCTGAGGTAACAGTTTTGATGTCATCTATGATTTCAGATTCTTTGGAGCCTACAGTATGGATGTGGTAACTAGCACAGCGTTCAGTGTTGATATCGATTCCCTCAACAACCCTGAGGACCTCTTTGTAACCAACATCAAGAAGATGCTGAAATTCAACTTACTCAACCCACTCTTCCTTGCTGTTGGTAATACATCATTTTGACTTAGTGCAACTTTTCTGTTGTCTTGGTAATCTTTGCATGCCTGACTAGGGTTAGGGTTAGGGTTAGGCTGGGACATGGAAGACTCAAGATGAATGGGAGCAGTCTATGGTCTGTCCCAACACGAAGACTTACCAGAGCCCTGCTCTCTAGCTGTGTCCTTGGTAGGCACGTCAATCTGTAACGTCCTGGAGCCAAGAGACAGACACAAATGCTGAGGAGAGCAGGGTTTATTAACTGGGGTGCAGAACTGACTTACACCAGTAGCCTCCACCAGCCAAGCCATACCGACCCGGAGGGTACGAGGACAGCGAGGCATAACAACACAAGAAACCAAAAGCCAGACAGAATAACTCATATTTACAAAAGACAAGGAATACAACGAATACAAAAACTAGAAACATGGGAGAGATGAGATGCATATAGACAAAGAAACAACTTGCAAACCAGATACAACTGCATACTAGGGAATACTGAACACACACCAGGGAGTATTAACACATGGATCACTAACACATTGACTTACCAAGATGGATTGAAACACAGGGAGTTTGAGTACCAAACAAATCAAACCTAATCCAGAAAAACCTGGTAGCATAGCAAGGGAGGAGGGACAGACATGACAAGAAGGTGAAGAACAACAGAAGACATGGACAGGATTAACTGAGGAACTGATCTAGATGTGGCTAAACAGAAGACATGGACAGGACTACCAGAAGGAGTGGCTCCATTCGTGACACTGACATTATGTTCCGTCATGTTGCGTTCCGTCATAATAATAATAACATTTTATTTGTAAAGCGCCTTTCTGGACACCCAAGGACACTGTACAACACAAGAAAAATAAAAATACAGATAAATATGCATAAAGATACAGAATAACACTAAAATCTATAAATCTCATCCATCTCATCCCAGCCAATTTAAAAAGATGAGTTTTAAGGCCTGTTTTAAAAATATCTATAGATGAACAAGCCCGCATTTCATCAGGGAGCCCATTCCACAGCACTGGACCCGCAACACAGAATGCTCTCTTCCCAGTGGAATTTAACTTATAGGGCGGAACCACAAGCAAGTGTTGGCTTGAAGATCTAAGTGTACGTATCGGGGAGTATGGCTGGAATAACCTACTTAAGTAGGGAGGAGCAAGGTCATGCAGGGATTTAAAAACCAACACGAGCAGTTTGTACTGGATGCGATACTGCACTGGAAGCCAATGAAGGTGACACAGAACCGGGGTAATATGCTCCCAAGATCTTTTATGGGTAAGCACCCTCGCAGCTGAATTCTGCACATACTGCAGCTTGCTCAAAGCCCGCGCAGGGAGGCCATACAACAGAGCATTGGAGTAATCCAGTCGGCATGTGACAAACGCATGGATCAAGGTCTCAGCAGCAGCAAAAGAAAGGAAAGGGCGAATCCTAGAAATACTCCTAAGGTGGAAGAAGGCTGCCCTACATGTATTTTTAATGTGTGACTCAAAAGATAACGTAGAATCAAACGTGACTCCGAGATTTCTTACCTCAGCAGAGGTAGAAACAAAACCCGGAATACTAACAGTAGTGTCACCACAGTCTCCTAACTGTAGCAGGAGAAGCAATTATGATGGGCTCAGACTTTCTATTGTTTAAACTCAGGAAGTTCTCCATCATCCATGCCTTAACATCCATTAAGCAGCTCAACAAGGCAAGAGGAGGCAAGCTATGGGCAGGTTTGGTATAGATATAAATCTGCAAATCGTCAGCATAGCAATGAAACTGCAGCCCATGCTGCCTAATGATGTCCCCAAGAGGAAGCAGGTACAAAATGAAAAGCAGAGGTCCAAGGACTGACCCCTGGGGGACTCCATGTAACACGGAACAAATGTCGGATTTAAAACCTCCAATAGAAACAAACTGCTGCCTGTCAGAGAGATAAGAAGTGAACCATGCTAACGCAGTTCCAGTTATGCCAATCATATTTTTAAGCCGAGATAGCAATAGGCTATGGCACACTGTGTCAAATGCTGCAGTTAGGTCCAGTAAAATAAGCAAACTAAGCAGTCCCTGGTCAGCCACCATCAACAAATCATTCACCGCCCTGACAAGAGCAGTTTCGGTACTGTGATTTCTCCTAAAACCTGACTGAAAGACCTCAAACAGATCACAGGATTCAATATGTTCCTTTAACTGCGCAGCTACTGTTCGCTCCAGCAGTTTAGTGAGAATGTTGTGTTCCGTCGTGTTGTGTTCCGCCGTGTTGTGTTTTGTCGCGTTGTGGTCTATCATGTGTTCCGTCGTGTTGTATTCTGTCGTGTTGTGTTCCGTCGTGTTGTGTCATGTGTTCCATCATGTTATGTTCCGCCATGTGTTCCTCCATGTTGTGTTCCGTCATGTGTTGTGTCCTATCATGTTGTGTTCTGTCAAATGTTCTATCATGTTGTGTTCTTTTTCACAGCTCTGTTTCCCTTCATCACACCTCTACTGGAGAAAATGGATTTCGCTTTCTTTCCAACTTCAATGGCTGATTTCTTCTACGCCTCTTTACAAAAGATCAAGTCTGAACGAAAAGTCACAAACCTTAAGGTATATTCAGACTTCAGGTGATAAACATGATGATAATAATGAAGATGAATAAATAAAAATACTGTTTAGTGGACAAAAAGTTACAAAGAACATAAATCTCTTACATTTTGCATATCCATGCCAAGTTGACTGGATTTGATCACATGATTCCCAATGTTACTGTTTAGAACAGCACAGTTTCCTAGGTCTGTTTTTGAAGGTGCTCCTCTGATTGGTCCAAGAGACTTCTGTGCAATGTTATTTAGATTTAATCGGTCCCTTCATGTCTCAAATTCACATATTCACATACACATATTCATACTCATAGATGAACAGTATAGATTTTATATTGTCTTATTTATGTCTTAGCTTAACTATATTCTAGAGTCTATTTATTGTTTATTGTACCTTCTTTTAGAGCTATGTTTGTTAACAGTCTGTGCATGTGTTACATGTCATACATGTGTTGCTCTCACCAAGACAAATTCCTAGTATGTTTAACATACCTGGCGAAATAAAGCTTCTGATTCTGATTCATGATCTGCAGACACGAGTGGACTTCATGCAGCTGATGATTGATTCTCAGAAGTCAGAAAATGATGAAAACAACATGCGCAAAGGTACTGTCTTCAGTTTCAACATTTTATTTATACTTGTTGACAGTTTTGACACAAAGTGTGTGTGTGCGCATGTGTGATCTCTGTAGGTCTGAATGATCATGAGATCCTGTCCCAGTCGATGATCTTCATCTTTGCTGGCTACGAGACGACTAGTGCTACACTGACCTTCTTCTTCTACAACATGACCACCAACCCAGAAACCATGAAAAAACTCCAGGAGGAGATTGACCAAACCTTCCCAGACAAGGTGATAATCTGACTAATCCCAGATTTTGTCTCATTCTGATAAATGTCCATGTTGCAAACAGAGAGCTTGGCCTGTGACAGAGACAGTTGCCTCATAGATGCTGGGACAGTCTCAGTCTATATTCAGTATAGTTCTGTAAGGAACTCTGAATGATAATGAACCACTGTAGAATATAGAAAATGAGAAACTTTTTCTGATTACACAATTCTGGGTTTTGTTTCCCCCTGAAGGCTCCAGTTCAGTATGATGCAGTGATGAACATGGACTATCTGGACGCTGCATTGAATGAGTCTCTCAGGTTGTATCCTGTCGCTGCTCGGCTGGAAAGAGTCTGCAAGAAAACCGTGGAGATCAACGGCTGCACCATACCCAAGGATGCAGTCGTCATGATACCAATCTACTCCCTTCATAGAGACCCCGAATACTGGCCTGACCCGGACACCTTTAACCCAGAGAGGTACACAGCAAAACAAGAAAAGGCAGTGTTCTGTGTGCATGTGTGTGCGTGTTTGGGTATGCATTTGCATGTATGTGTCTGTTTTTATAGTAATTTTATCTTGTTACCTGTCTTTATGTCTCTGATCAGATCCGTCCCCTGTAACTGTTCCTGTCATTACATCTCTGATCGTATGCGTCCCCAGTAACTGTTCCTGTCCTTACGTCTCTGATCTGATCCATCCCCAGTAACTGTTCCTGTCCTTATGTCTCTGATCAGATCAGTCCCCAGTAACTGTTCCTTTCATGTGCAGGTTCACTAAGGGTAACAAGGAGCTCATAGACCCCTACGTGTTCATGCCCTTTGGGGCAGGACCCAGGAACTGCATTGGGATGAGGTTCGCTATGATGTCCATGAAGCTGGCCATCGTGGAGATACTGCAAAGTTTCGATGTCAACGTCTGTGCAGAGACAAAGGTCAGTTTTGTCTAAATAAATCTAATTTACAACAAGCCTTAACCTCAGGTGTGACTGGGGGTGGAGTCATGGGTGGGGCCCGTGATGGGTGGGGCCCGTTATAGGTGGGACCCATGATGGGTGGAGCCCGTGGTGGTTCAGGCTCATGATGCTTGGGGATTGTGGTTTATTGTCACCTCTGTATCTGACCAGGTTCCTATGGAGCTGGGAGTTACAGCGCTGTTGGCACCTAAAGACACCGTTAAACTCAAATTCACCCCTCGGAGACACAGCACCACTGAACTCTCCAACAACTATGTGAACTCCTAGGCTGAACACACAGGGCTACTTTGCTGTCTTGTAATGCATAATCCCTGCATAACCCATAACCCCACTATTAACTGTACAACCCCACCATTATCTGTACAACTGTGTGAACTCTGTAAAATCCCTTAATGTAAATTATTAATATAGTAATGGGGTGTATTCTAACATCAGGGATATTGTAATGGAAAAAGTCATACATCTGTACATTATAGAAATAAACTTGTACATATGCATAAGTATGAGTCTTATTTATCAATAATTAGTATATTCTTCAATAAGTATGTACTTGCTGTAAATGTTTTATTGTAAATAAAGCTGTCACTTAAAAATTCTAAAAATATCAATTTAATTTGAACAATTTAACATAAAAACTATGAAATCCACATATTTTAGTCTGTGACATAGGGGTGCACGATATGACGATATAAAATCGTGAATGGCGATAACGAGTGGAGAATCGCAGGCGATCTACCAAATTAGAGAAATCGTATAGATCGCCTTTGCCAATCAGCGCAATGACTTTTTTATGCTGGTTCCCACCGATGCGTCAGACGTAGGGCGTAGGACTGACCAATCACAGCGAACTGTGCGTCTTCCACGCCTCCATGTTGTGTTTGTAAAAATAAAAACAACGACGGCTGAAAGCCAAACCGAGGAGCTGGTAATGAAGAGGAAATCCAGCTCTGTAATCTGAAATTGATTCAGATTTTCTTCCACTGACCAAGACCAAACTACAGCGATATGTAAAGTGTGCAAAGACACGTGAAAACATCCAATGCCAGTACAACAAATTTATTCAATCACTTGAGACGTAGACATCCCAAGTAATATGCCGAAAGTGAAACAATGCGGGCAGCCGTCTCACAAGTGACCATAGCGCGCGACTCCGCCACACCTCGCGCGAACGAAATGTAGTAGTATAAATAAACATCCCTCAAAAACGGGAAGGAACATTTACTTGACGAATTTTAATGTTGCTTTGTGTTTTAGGTTTGAAAAGTGCTGGAATTTAGGCTAAGTAGCCTACTTGAAATGCTTGAAATTGTAACTACTTCGTTTCACATCAAATAGGCCTATCTGTCTGACTGAACAGTCTCTTGTATTACGTTAACAAATACGAGCCTCTTGTAATTCCAGGACGAAACATGACAGAACGTGAAGACGTTAAGATTGGGCGTTTTGAAAATAAACCACCATTAAATAATGTGATAAAAAAGCGAATTATATCGAATCATTTCGACTATATGTATAAATATTTAACTTGAAGTTTAAAGTGCTGGGAAATATTTAGTGCAATAGTGCACTTTAACAGTGTAAGGAACTGCGTGACGCAGAGCAGGGAGGCGGACACAAACGCTGAGGAGAGCGAGATTTATTGAATGGAACTCCAAAGGTAGTGTCGTAATACCGGGCAGGGGTCATAACGGGTAGGCAGTCCGAACATGAAATATAAACGGGCATGGTGGCACAAAGAACAAAAGGCACGGGAAACAAAAACTAGGCTGAACGTACTTACGACGAAGACGAAACAGAAACAGTTAAATCCACTAGAGCACGAACGAGGCAAGAGAATAAACAGGTAAGTAGCACAAAATAACCGATACCGACATGGGAGACACGGGACTATAAATACATTGAACTAGACTAGAAACAGGCAGGGTTGCCAGGTCCTACAAAAATATCCCGCACAAAGTAGCCCAAAGAACCGCATCCCGCGACCCCAGAATTTTTACCCGCGGCTGGATTTTCAAACAAGCCCAATTTGGCGTGAAAACCGCAAACCTGGCAACTATGGAAACAGGTGAAGACAATAACGACAAGCGCGTGGCAGACGTGGGGAAACCATAGAAACACACAACAAGGCAGGCTCAAGGAGCAGGGAACAACAGACAAGAGGAACAGGGAAACCGGAGTGACAGCTAGGAGAGGGGGGCGTAGCCCTACGTGACACAGTGTCACGTGTGTTGTTTACATTTTTTGTTTACAATGTTTGCACATGGAAAATTGCAATATCATTCATTGAAATCTGCATTAAAAAAAGCTTTGTAGCCCCAATTTTTTTTTGGTTTTTTTTGGATGGAAGATCGTGATAAAAAATCGAAATCGTGATTTTATGAAAAAAATCGTGATACTATTTTTTTCCCATATCGCCCACCCCTACTGTGACACAAACATTTTACATTTACATTTACGTGATTTAGCAGACGCTCTTATCCAGAGCAACTTACAAAGTGCTTTGCATCCGATCACAGAATTCATCCTAGGTAATAGTACGGATAGGCCAGAATTCAAGATACCATTGAGTCAGACTACTACTAAACTACAGGAGTCAATATCATTACCTAGTGTTTTGCAAGTTAGACATTTGCCAAGCAGGACCATAGACAGACATACAATTTAAGAATAACGGCAAGTGGTATCAGCCGAGTTAGTGCTCTGGTAAGAACTCAACAGGTGAGTCTTCAGTCTACGCTTGAAGATAGCAATAGACTCTGCAGTCCTAGCAGCTAATGGAAGATCGTTCCACCATCTTGGAGGCAGGACAGAGAATAGTCTGGAGCTTTGTCTTCCATGAGACTTTAAGCATGGATTTTTGAGTTGAGCCAAGCTTGGGGTTCTGAGTGTTCGCTGTACGGATCGGCTTTTGACCATGGACATCATGTAGGGAGGGGCCAGTCCATTTTTGGCTTTGAAAGCAAGCATCGAGGTTTTATATCTGATGCGTGCCGCTACTGGAAACCAGTGAAGAGAGCGTAGCAGAGGAGTCACATGTGAGAACTTGGGGAGATTGAAGACCAGTCGTGCTGCAGCATTCTGAATTAGTTGTAGAGGTCTGATGACCCGTAGAGGAAGACCTGCAAGTAGGGAATTGCAGTAGTCCAGCTTAGAGATTACTAGAGACTGCACAAGCACTTGAGTAGCTTCCTGTGAAAGGAAGGGTCGTATTCTCCGTATGTTGTAGGGGAGAAATCTGCAGGATCTGGTCAGTTTTGAAACATGTGTTGAGAAGGACAACTCGTTGTCCAACGTTACACCCAGACTTCGTGCAGTTTCTGATGATGTTAATAAGGTGTTCTCAAAGGACCTTTTGAAAACCATTGTACACAGTGGCGTGCTAAAGCACCACCAACTCTGCCCTTTATCATCGAAAGTGCCCTTTTGAAACTTCGGGGGTTTTTAATTATCATTTTAATGAGGTCGGTTTGAAATGATCTTTTGAAAACCTGAGTGATTAAAAACAATGCCCTGACATGAGCCACCACCTCGCACACACCCGACCTCTCTCTTCCTTTAACACCAGAAGCGCTGCAGCAGCAGTTCAGTTCAGCGAGTGGAAGGAAGCGTCTTCAGCACAGCACACACGGTCACAGATAGACTTCTTCTCCCGTCCCCACCAGCCAGGTCACATACACATCAAGTAAAATCAAATCGTACCGTTTGCCCTCTAAGCCCAACATGAAATCATTTTGTTGTGCAGTAAAATGTGTCATACAGCACCAAACTACTAAACATTTTTAGCCGACTGGTCACCTGATAAACTAGTCGCACTAGCCCAAATCAATGATAGATAACGTGAGGACGACCACATACAAATAATTAAGGTAGAGTTTGCAAATCTATGTGTTAAGCTGAACGTCTTCTGTTGTATAGGTTTTGTTAGGCAACATAAATTAACACATTCATTTGTGAAAGAAGAAACGGGAAGTTCCCCATTAGGCCTACCAGTGAAAAATGCCCATCTGCATTCAGTAGCCTATAACTTCTTACTTTTTGGTCTTTTTACTGTCTTAATAGTAGGCCTATATTGATGTACTAATTGCAAAATATATGCAACAATGCCTGCAGTCAGTGGAGGGTAAACAGAAGTTAACTGAATGACATGACGGTGTATAGTTAATATTGGATATGAATTTTAAATTTAATCAGTTCGCTGTGTGACTTTTCTCCATTGAAAACTCCCGTTTAGAGAATGTTACAAATAAAATGTCAAATTTCATTCAACATGTGCTTGTAATTTTTTTTATAATGAAGTGTTCCATGTGCGCTAAAAAGTGCCCTTCACCCCCCCCCCCCCCCCCCCCCCCCCCCCCCCCCGAGCACTTGCCCCTCAAAATGTCTGTGCACGCCACTGATTGTACATATACTGTATGTTACATCAGATAGAATATAGATTATTAATCCTGGAGCAAATTAGGGGAGACATTGCATATAAAAACCTTACACATATATAAGTTACATTTATATTTTACACTGCAGATATAAGTTAGTCACATCACCCCCCCCCCCTTTTGAAGCCACAGCCCCACCCAGAGTTGCAGCATCCTGAAACTCTAGGTCTCAATCACCTGAATGCTAATATTACTCACATGAATAGTAATATTACTCACCTGAATGCTAATATTACTCACCTGCTAATATATAGTTTCAAATGCTAGTTTCTGAAAACATTGTGTACACTACAATTGATATTATCTTTACGTATCTTACAAGCACACTGCAGTTACTTACATGGAATCTTTTTTTGATTTATTTCTTCAACTCTATAAGGTCTCTGTATGTGTGAATGTCTTCAGTACTGATGTCAAAGCGTCATAGTTGCTGCTTCATGTAGGTGGTTACATATGCTAGTACAGTGCACTGTTTACAAGTATGTGCCGTTTCTGACGAGACAAAGACGAGCTACTCTTGGCCACTCCCATCTTATATAATGTTGAAAAGTGTTCAACACCAGAACGGCAGTGATTCAATACGATTGTCAGTGCTTGGTGTTGTGAACAACGTAACTATATTTCTGCTCTTGGTTATAGACTTTTAATACTATCAAACTTCGGGAATTTCGGGTATGTTGTTTTCATGATTATTTGGGGTTTTCCTTCCGGAGACCTGGTTTATGCGTGCAGGGTCTACAGCGGCGAAGTTTCGTTGTAGCTTTAACGAGGGCTGGGTGTATGTTGGTTATTGTCGATTTCAGACACTAAACGTAGACGGGTGACCTAAGATTTCCATTCGTCTTAAGTTTGTCTTTTGTCATGGACCTCTATTGAAATACCAGTTCAGTGTGTTGGTATTATATAGCTATAATGTAAGCAACACAGAACATCAGTGTTAAACAGGAGCGAAGACAGTAAATACGATGAAACGGTAAAGCAAGACAGATGGAGAGCGCGGAGTTACTGAAAATGTCACTATTGTTTGTATTAAGAAAAACGTATCACCACCAGAGGGCAGTGTCTCGGTTTTAAAATAATATTTTGAAGGGAAAACTGAAATAACCTGAAAGATCAGTCAGCAACTACGCAGCTGTCTGTATTTAGCGATTCATCGACATTAAGCGTTAATATGTAAGCTTCACTAAATGATATACAGTTATTGTCAGGTTTCTCCTCTTGGTTGATTTAATAAAACGGGTTTATTTTATATTATTATTATTATTATTATTATTATTATTACACAGTAACATACGAATATGTGTGACGTTGCAAGGGAGTGTATTTAAAGTTTAGTCTGATGTACCCCAGCGGAAATGTGCAGAGGTTAGCTGTGTGTGTGTGTGTGTGTGTGTGTGTGTGTGTGTGTGTGTGTGTGTGTGTGTGTGTGTGTGTGTGTGTGTGTGTGTGTGTTTAATAATTAACCTGTAGACTGCGGTTTAAAAGCTCTTTACTTTGCAGGTAAAAGGTGTTTCTACCTGCTGTTCTGTATTGTCTGGAGGAACCGTGTCGTTGTGCTCAGTCCGTTAACAGTAATAATGGGTTTCTTTTGGGTGTTCTCTGCTGAAACATGGGCCCTTCTGATACTGTTTCTGAGCCTGGTAGTTCTGTAAGTACACTATTCATTTGTTTCATGTATTTCACAGTTATTAATAACAGTTTTTGTATGTAATATGACCTTACAAGTCGTTTTCGTGTTTCTGAGTGCTTATGAATGTTTAATTCAGCGTTGTTCATAAGTAATGGGAACACAAATGTTTCCTCTAGATGTGGATTTTTCTATAATTTCCAGATGAGAATAAATGTTTTTTTCTGTAATTTGCAGATATGGATATTGGCCCCATGGTGTCTTTACCAGGCTGGGAATTCCTGGTCCTAAACCTTTACCGTTCATTGGAAACATGTTAGAATATAAGAAGGTAAATCGTAAATGACCACACTGCAAAATAAGATCACTTTAACATAAATATGACACTGCAACATTATATCAGTAACATGAATATAACACTGTAACATAAGATAACATTAACATAGAATTGTAATATAAGATCATTTTAACATGAACATAACACTGTAATATAAGATAATTTAAACATTAACATAATACTGTAATATAAGATCTTTTTAATGTTAACATAACACTGTAATATAAGATCACTTTAACATGAACAAAATCAATCAATAAATGTATTTATAAAGCGCTTTTTACAACAGTTGTTGTTACAAAGCAGCTTTACAAGTGCTGAGTCCAAGCCCCCAGTGAGCAAGCCAAGGGCGACAGTGGCAAGGACAAACTCCCTAAGAGCATGAGGAAGAAACCTTGAGAGGAACCAAGACTCAGGGGGGGAACCCATCCTCCTCTGGATGACACCGGTCACCATAACAACAATTAGAGAGATACATAAACAAAGAAAAGAGGGGAATGATAAATAATTGTCATCTTTGTGTGTATTTATATACATGTGTTCGCTATGTCATTTTTATTCAGTCCTAAACTTCTTAATGGTTGGTAATAGTAGTGCAGGGCTGCGGAGATACAGCCATAGCAGGGGAGAACTCAGGGTGGTGAGAGGGTCCAGGGCAGTGTGTTTATCCTTCATCACAGCTGGTTAGTCAGGGCAGTGTGTTTATCCTTCATCACAGCTGGTTAGTCAGGGCAGTGTGTTTATCCTTCATCACAGCTGGTTAGTCAGGAGGTGGCAGACTCAGGGTAGATATCAGGAAAAGCTCATCTCTACTTGTCTCAGTATTTCTCGGGTAGGTAGGCAGCCATTTGGAAAAAGGAACGAACAAGGGGAACAAGGGATTGGGGAGAAACACCGGGACAGACAAAAACACAGGCACAGGGATCAGGGGAAACAGGAGACCAGGCTTCCACACCTGTAACCCCGCAACTGGGGAAAAGGGCAATCCGGGGGTGATGGGCTGATGGGCTCCTCATGCTGATGGCCTCAGGTGTGCTGCCCTCCGGACAGTCCATCTTCTCCTCTGAGGAAGATCGCGGAGTGTCCTTGGCCCATTGGCCCCTCACCCACGACTTCACTTCGGAGCACTCCGAAGGGGGCCCTCTCTCCGGCTCCTCTCCTGAGCTTGCTCCGCCCTCCGAGTCTTCGGGCTGAGGGGAACTGGATTCCTCCTCCTCGTACTCGGACGGAGGGGGGCTGACACTTTCACCACACCCCTCTGTGTCAACCGTGTATTCAATAAAAGAATTTTAAAATCAATACAGAATTTAACTGGGAGCCAATGCAGGGCTGATAAGACTGGTGTGATATGATCAAATTTTCTAGTCCTAGTCAGATCTCTGCCTGCGGCATTTTGAACTATTTGAAGTTTATTAAATTTTAGCATCCTGACAGTAACGAGTTACAATAGTCAAATCTGGAGATAACAAAGGCATGTACCAATTTTTCTGCATCATGCTGTGATAATGCATTTCTTAGCTAGGCAATGTTGCAGATATGTAGAAAAGCTATCCTAGTAGTATTATCTATGTAATTATTAAATGATAAATCAAATGATAATTATCCAGAAGGAGAACCTCCATTATGTCACCATTAAGTTTGAGGAAGTTTAGCGAGATCCAGCATTTAACATCTCTTACACAGACCTCAATTTTTCCTAAACTGTATTTTTCATTAGGTTTGGCTGATTGATTGATTTATAACTATGCCCAACGGTAGCATGTATAATGTAAATAATATTGGTCCTAAGGCTTTCACTTTTGTGCATTTGCAGGGAATATCAATGAGCTCTACAAACTGATAGCAATTAGTTAAGTAAGAATTAAACCATGAAAGGGCTTGCTGTGCCTGAGATTCCAACCCAGTAACACTGTAATATAAGCTTACTGTACCATGAACAGAACAATACAGCATGAGATCACATTACAATGAACATGACACTGTAACATAAGATCATTTTATATGAACATGACACTGTAACATAAGATCATTTTAATATGAACATGACACTGTAACATAAGATCATTTTATATGAACATGACACTGCAGCATAAGATCACTTTACCATGAAAATGACACTAACATAACATCACATGACAATAATACTGTAACATAACATCACTTTCAGTATGTGTATGATCTGTGTTTTTACAGGGTTTCCAGTATTTTGATTTTGAGTGCTTTAAGAAATATGGAAGATTATGGGGGTGGGTATAAACCCTTGTAAACCAGACAACCTTTAAAATGACATAGATTTGTGTGTGTTTGTGTGTTTGTGTGTGTGTGTGTGTGTGTGTGTGTGTGTGTGTGTGTGTGTGTGTGTGTGTGTGTGTGTGTGTGTGTGGAATGACAGTCTAGATCTATAATTTTTTTCTCTGAAATATTTCTAATTTTTGTAGTTCTTCCAGGATGTAATTCTCTTCTCAGGGTTTTCTGTTTATTTCTGTTAAAAAATAAGTGTATTTTATGGTAGCTAGTTACAGTAGTATAGAAAAGTTATCTTGAACCCCCGACACTTTAACACAAGAGGCTAGTTAGAGCTGTGACTGGAACAGGTATTTACTTCTCTTATTTCTCTTTTAGTATATATGATGCCAGGCAGCCTGTGTTGAGCATCATGGACAAAGAGATGATCAAAACCATCCTGGTCAAAGAATGCTACTCCCTTTTCACCAACAGAAGAGTAAGACTTACCATGTTTGTACATCTATACTCCTCATATATACTCCCCATATATACTCTCCATCTCTACTGTCTCATCTATACTCCCCATATATACTCCTCATCTATACTCCATCTAATCTATACTCTGTTATACATACTGCTCATCTATATGGCGTATCATCAATACCAATGTTTAATTTATACTCCTCTATACTCTATCTCATATATGCTGTTATATATATACTATATCTATAGTATGTCTCATCTATACTTCTCAGTCTTATCTATACTCCAACTAAACTAAACCTGATAGAAGCTTTTTAGGTGATTGTTAAATAATTAATGTTTTTAAATATTTGTTTGGTTGAATCACATTTAAATGTTTCAATAAAAAAGGTGCAGGAAATTTTGACTGTAGTTCTCACGCTGTACATTTGGTCTTTATGTGTCAGAATTTCCGTCTGAATGGGCCATTGTATGACGCTGTGTCCATCATTGAGGACGACGACTGGAGAAGAATCCGGGGTGTCCTGTCCCCCTCTTTCACCAGCGGGAGACTGAAGGAGGTGTGTGGACACTTAGCTTCAGTAAACACCACTGCAATACTGCTGTATAACAATTATTCTACACTACTATATTGCTAAATGACTATAATGCTACACCACTATACTGCTATCTGACTATAATGCTATATTGCTACACTACTACACTGCAATATGATTATAGTGCTACACCGCTATATTGCCATACTACTATAATGCTAGACTACTATTCTGCCACACTAAGGCATTTATGGTCTGGTGGTTAGGGAGCATGTATTGTGACCGGAGGTTGTGGGTTTGATTCAACTGAAGGCAATTAACCCCTAACTGCTCCCTGGGTGCTGCCCACTGCTCTGGGCCCTAGTGATGACTAGAGAGTGTGTGTGTGTGTGTGTGTGTGTGTGTGTGTGTGTGTGTGTGTGTGTGTGTGTGTGTGTGTGTGTGTGTGTGTGTGTGTGTGTGTGTGTTCTCTCTGCACAAATGGGTATATGCAGAGGATACATTTTGATGTGAATTTTGGTGTGAAAATTACTTTTGACAATATGGCAACTTTCTACTATACTGCCACGCTTCTATACAGCTACATGGTTTTCTTTCAGTCAGTGATTGGGGTTGCATGATTCTAATGTCTTTTTTTCTCCTGTTTTACCTAGTTCATTCAGTACTGTTTTTATGGACCTATTTTTCCAGAGTTAAAAACAAGCACTTGAAATCATTTCCATTGGTATTTTATTTGTATTCCATAATTAACATTACAAATGAAAACCTGATTAATAATATATACGTACTAGTAAAGATCTGGTAATGTGGGGTTCAACTGTGTGTTCATAGATGTTTGGGATCATGAAGACACACTCCTGCTCTCTAGTTCGAAATCTAGAGAAAACATCAAAGCGCGAGGAAGCAGCAGACATTAAGGAGTCAGTACCACTCTACTGAACACAAAATACTTAACACACATTACATTAAGGAGTCAGTCCCATCCTACTGAACACAAACTACTTAACACACATTACATTAAGGAGTCAGTCCCATCCTCCTGAACACAACATACTTAATACACATGACATAAATAACTTAGTACCATCCTACTGAACACAAACTACTTAACATACGTGATGTTAAGATTTTAGTACAATCCTACTGAACACAAACTACTTAACACACATGACATTAAGGAGTCAAACAAACTACTTAATCAGTCAGTACCATTTCATGTAACAGCAGTTATATCCTAAACTAATGATAAATGTGGCATCACTCTTGAAATACTATAACAAAGTTCCATTATATTGTATTTCCAAGGTATTTTACCCATAATTCTTCCTAGATTAATAAAGATTTACCCATTTTATCCTGAGGTAACAATTTTGATGTCATCTATGATTTCAGATTCTTCGGAGCCTACAGTATGGATGTGGTAACTAGCACAGCGTTCAGTGTTGACATCGATTCCCTCAACAACCCTGAGGACCTCTTTGTAACCAACGTCAAGAAGCTCCTCAAGTTCGACTTTCTCAACCCACTCTTCCTTGCTGTTGGTAATAAATAATTTTGACTTAGTGCAACTTTTCAGTCTTGGTAAACTTTGCATGTCTGACTATGGAGTAAACTGTAATGGTGGATAAAAATGGCATTATGTTCTATCACGTTGTGTTGTCATGTTGTGTTCTATCATGTTGTGTTCTATCATGTTGTGTTCTGTCATGTTGTGTTCTATCATGTTGTGTTCTGTCATGTTGTGTTCTTTCACATTGTTCTTTTCCACAGCTCTGTTTCCCTTCATCACACCTCTACTGGAGAAAATGGATTTAGCTTTCTTTCCAACCTCAGTGACTGATTTCTTCTACGCCTCTTTACAAAAGATCAAATCTGAACGAAAAGTCACAGACCTTAAGGTATATTCAGACTTCAGGTGATAAACATGTTGATGATAATAAAGATCAAGAAATAAAGTGGATAAAAAGTTAGTGGATAAAAAGTTAGAAAGTACAAAAGTAACAAAGAACATACATCTCTTACATTTTGCATATCTATTCCAGGTTCACTGGATTTGTTCATATGACTCCCAATGTTACTGTTTAGAACAGCACAGTTTCCTATGTCTGTTTTTAATGGTACTCCTCTGCTTGGCCAAGGGGGTTAAC
The DNA here is from genome assembly GCF_052324685.1 of Brachyhypopomus gauderio. Classification (NCBI taxonomy): domain Eukaryota; kingdom Metazoa; phylum Chordata; class Actinopteri; order Gymnotiformes; family Hypopomidae; genus Brachyhypopomus; species Brachyhypopomus gauderio. The sequence goes on along the minus strand of NC_135230.1, from coordinate 3,018,214 downwards.
AGTCACGGTCCAAGAGACTTCTGTGCAAGTCTCTTGTTATTCTTCTGTTATTTAAATTTAATTGGTCCCTTCATGTCTCGTGATCTGCAGACACGAGTGGACTTCATGCAGCTGATGATTGAGTCTCAGAAGTCAGAAAAAGATGAAAACAACATGAGCAAAGGTACTGTCTTCAGTTTCAACATTTTAATATACAGTATTTATACTTGTTGACAGTTTGACACAAAGTGTGTGTGTGTGTGTGTGTGTGTGTGTGTGTGTGTGTGTGTGTGTGTGTGTGTGTGTGTGTGTGTGTGTGTGTGTGATCGTGTGATCGTGTGATCTCTGTAGGCCTGAATGATCATGAGATTCTCTCCCAGTCAATGATGTTCATCTTTGCTGGCTACGAGACGACTAGTGCTACACTGACCTTCTTTTTCTACAACATGGCCACCAACCCAGAAACCATGAAAAAACTCCAGGAGGAGATTGACCAAACCTTCCCAGACAAGGTGATAATCTGACTAATACCAGATTTTGTCTCATTCTTATAAATGTCAATGTTGCAAACAGAGAGCTTGGCCTGTGACAGAGACAATTGCCTCATAGATGCTGGGACAGTCTCAGTCTATATTCAGTATAGTTCTGTAAGGAATGAAAATAAGAAACTTTGTCTGACTACAAAATTCTACACAATTCTGGGTTTTGTTTCCCCCTGAAGGCTCCAGTTCAGTATGATGCAGTGATGAACATGGACTATCTGGACGCTGCATTGAATGAGTCTCTCAGGTTGTATCCTGTCGCTGCTCGGCTGGAAAGAGTCTGCAAGAAAACTGTGGAGATCAACGGCTGCACCATACCCAAGGATGCAGTCGTCATGATACCAGTATACTCCCTTCATAGAGACCCCGAATATTGGCCTGACCCGGACACATTTAACCCAGAGAGGTACACAGCAAAACAAGAAAAGGCAGTGTTCTGTGTGTGTGCGTGTTTGGGTATGCATTTGCATGTATATGTCTGTTTTTATAGTTATTTTATCTTGTTACCTGTCTTTATGTTTCTGATCAGATCCGTCCCCTGTAACTGTTCCTGTCATTATGTCTCTGATCGTATGCGTCC